>NC_088810.1:1748556-1788328 GCF_011386835.1 Chrysemys picta bellii | reverse complement strand
GTCACACAATAGGTTGGTGGTAGAGGTGGGGAGAGAACCCAGGAGTCCTGGTTCCCAGGCCCCCAGCTCTAACCACTAGACCCCACTCCCCTCCCAGAGCCAGGGAGAAAACCCAGGAGTTCTGGCTCCCAGCCCTATGTCCTTACTCACTAGATCACATTGCTTGTCTAGCTAAATTTCCCATCAGCCCTTTCTTATCCACAAAGCCAGGCCTGAGCCCCTCTCCGGCGCCAACACAGGGATCCCACCTGCGGCTGCCACCTACACCAGCTGTGGTAACAATGATTCTCCTGGCCTAAGGCTGCCGGGATGGGCATCGGCCTTTGAGCTGCTAGCAGGGCATTAACCCTTCAGGTGCTGCAGAGAGGCCAGGTCTTAGCAGCCTCCGCCGCATTTTGTTCTTGTGCAGCAAGATAATTATCTGACCGTGTTCTCATGCGTCTCGAGCTGGGGTTTTGATTTCAACACCGTGTTTCCTGTTTTTCAGGAGTCCACCTCTACTGGAGGGCATCCAGGAGCTTACACCTCCACCCCAAAATCGAGGGCTGGGGGCCCGTCAAGGGCAAACACTGATGGGGAACAGAATCGGGGGCCAGATCCCAGCTGGGGTCAATCGGCCTTAGCTCCATTGGAGTTAATGGGGCCAGACCTCCAGCTGGGATCCTAGAATCGTAGAAGCTTAGGGTTGGAAGAGACCTGAGGAGGTTTCTAGTCCAACCCCCTGCTCAAAGCAGGACCAACACCAACAAAATCATCCCAGCCAGGGCTTTGTCAAGCCAGGCCTTAAAACCTCTAAGGATGGAGATTCCTCCCAGTTCCCTTGGCCTCTCCTCATAAATCATGTGCTCCAGCCCCTTAATCATTTTCGTTGCCCTCCGCTGGACTCTTTCCAATTTTTCCACAGCCTTCTTGTAGTGTGGGGCCCAAAACTGGACACAGTGCTACAGATGAGGCCTCACCAACGTCAAATAGAGGGGAATGATCACGTCCCTCGATCTGCTGGCAGTGCTCCTACTAATACAGCCCAATATGCCATTAGCCTTCTTGGCAACAATGACACACTGCTGACTCATATCCTGCTTCTCGTCCACTGTAACCCCTAGGTCCTTTTCTGCAGAACTGCTGCCTAGCCACTCGGTTCCTACTCTGTAACAGTGAACGGGATTCTTCCGTCCTAAGTGCAGGACTCTGCACGTGTCCTTGTTGAACCTCATCAGGTTTCTTTTGGCCCAAACCTCTAATTTGTCTAGGTCCCTCTGGACCAGGGCCGGTGCAAGGAAGTTTCACACTCTAGGCGAAACTTCCACCTTGTGCCCCCCGCCGCCAGCCCTAAGGTGCCCAACCAAACAGCTGATTGGCGCTGCAAGCCTGGGAGGCGGGAGAAGTGGCGCGGCAACCCCGCGCGCTTGGGGAGGGGGCGTAGGAACGATGTAAACAAAAAATTGGGGGCACCGCTTTTTGGCACCCCCAAATCTTGGTGCCCTAGGCAACCACCTAGTTTGCCTAAAGGGTAGCACCGGCCCTGCTCTGGACCCTATCCCTACCCTCCAGTGTATCTCCTCCCAGTTTAGTGTCATCTGCAAACTTGCTGAGGGTACAGTCCACGCCATCCTCCAGATCATTAATGAAGATGTCAATCGGCCGGAGTTCCACTGGAGTCAGTGGGGCCAGCCCCCCAGCTGGGATCAATCGGCTGTAACAGCACTGAATTTACATCAATTGGGGATCTGGCCCGATAGACTTTAAATCTGAATGTAGAGGGGGAGCCCAGGGCTCGGCTAGCAGGGGCCTGCGGGTTAGGATTGTGGGGCACCGACAGAGCTGGGGTGTGAGGGGAGCCAGTGCTCTAGGCGCAGGATGAAGCCCCCTGCCCTGGCCTAGAACAGACTCAGGTGCAGAAAGTTCCCTGGAGGCGGGGGCCTGAAATCTGTCTGTCAGTTCTTATCTCTCGTGCCTCGATCAGAGCAGAAACCTCAAGGCTGCTCCGGAGAAGCGGCCTCTGATACTCTGCGAGGCGGGAGGTTTCTCAGTCGCTCACGATGATCGACAGATACCGAGCTGTAGAGCCGGTGAAGCTGATCATGCTGATAGCTACGGCTTCCTTTCTGAGGTGTTTGCTGGGGCATCAGGGCGCCGGGTATGACCTGCCCGCTCGGAGCCGGCGGGGCTGACGTGTGTGGTGCTGCCAATTGCATCTCGCGGTGCGCCGGTGGGGCAAACCAGGGCCAGGTGGGGTGATGGAGACGCTCTCTAGGGGCCCGAACGCGAGGGAGATTGCCCCCCGTGCCTGGCTTTGCCGTCAGCCCTCCTTGATGTTTCAGGGCAGTGGCTAGAGTCCTGGTCTGCCCATCACCGTGGCCTCTGGGGACCTCGCAGTTTTTAACACATTGATCCTAGCCACCCTCCCTGTCCCCCTTGGGGCTGTTATCCCCAAATTGGTGGTGGGGAAACTGCCCGAAGGACTGCATAGTGGGGGTTGGAACCCAGGTGTGCCGGGTCCCAGGCTGCCCCAGTCCTTCCTTTCGGCTGGATTTGGGGCCTGATTCGAGCCTCATTGGGGCTTTATTAGGGGATGATCCCAAGGGACCATTCCAGCCTAGGAAGTGTTGAAGGACTTGTGGTAAAGGGGCTGGGTTGGGACCCCAGACAGCTGGGTTCAATTCCTAACCCTGACATTGAGTCGCTGGGCAACCTTGCGTCAGGTCCTCTCTGTGCCTCAGTTTCCCATCTGTAAAGTTGGGTGCAATCATCCTTCCCTATGTAGTATGTGCTTCAGGGCAGGGTGTGAGTCTGGCCTGACTGGGGCTCCAAGCCCGGTCCAGGGGGGTTTGTGCAGTGCCCAGCGTGGTGGGGGCCCAGATGCCTCCGAGAGAGGAAAGTCCCCATGTCCCGTTCCCCACCCAGCTGGGGATCTGGCCCCACTGACGCTAAAGGAAACATTTTCCTTAAATAGAGCAGGACGGGGACGGTAAGGCAGCCACTGACCCAGGCAAAAAATCGGACCCCCAAAGAAACAGAGCTAGACCCCTTTAAACACAGCTACAATCCTTTTATTAATGAGCCTTTAAACCCTTCCCCGGGAATTCCCGGCCCCCTTCCCATGGCGAGAGTTGAGTCTCTGAAACTATTTACATTGGGAAGGGCAGCTGCAGCAGCGCCAGCTGGGAGAACGATTCCGGGACGCCTCACTCGCGGCTCCAGGGCATGTGCTGAGCTGAGAGGTCAGGAAGGGGAATATTGCACAGTGAGGGGGCGTAATGGGGCCAGAGGTTTCAGGTAGCAGGGACACCAGGGTGGATGGGTCTGGGGCGGGGCAGGGAGAAGGCGGGATATTGGGCTGGATGGGCCCGTGGGGCTGATCCGGGATAGTCCCTATCGCCCCAGTGGGGCCGTGAGGAACTCATTGACCCCTCCGCTCTCTTAGCACCATCCCATCCTTCTCTGAGCTGTGCCACCGGGGCTGGTGGAAGGATGGGAAGTTGTGCTGGGACCCCATTATTGGGGTTAAATACCCAGCGGGCAAGTTGGTGGGGGGGGTGGGGGGAAGTGCCCAAGCCCACCAAGCCATAAGGATGAGCCACCCATTGCCCCTCCCTTTCCATTGCTGTGCCCTGGCCACCGTGTCTACGACCCGTGTGCCGGCGGCCATCTTGTTGCGCCATCTTCCACAACCAGCCTCGTGTGTGCGTGTGTGTGTGGAGGGGGCATAGACTGTGGGTCCCAATGCTGAGGCCTAGCAGGCTGTTAGAAGCCTGAGTTGCCTTTGGCGCCATGGCAACAGGACCCACCACCCTGTTGGCTGGAGACAAAATGGGTGGCCAAGAATAATGGCAAGTTGGCTGCTGCATGTAGTCCTGTATTTGATTTGGAGCAGCCTTGGGACTTTTCCCCGGGGAATGAAGACCAAGCAGTGGCCACCTTCCCTAGACAGATGTCAACTGATGTGGCATAAAGAAACAAGATGGCTGCCCAGTGTTGGCAGATAACACAAACACTCGAAGGTGCATTGGCGTGGCAAAGCATGCACCTGGGTGAGGTGAAGAAGGGATAGGATCCACTCAAGCGAACAGAAAATGGCGGCCGTCACAGCCCTCCCCAGACTGGGGTCAAACTAGGCCATGTAGAAACAAGATGGCCGCCGTGCACAGGCTGAAGAGAAGCCGGAATTTGCTGTGCTGCTATAAGAATATGGCCTGCGATATGGGAAGGCGACACGTGGGAATTTGTTCTGGAGGGCAGGGGTAGTATGGCTCTTCCCTCTCCGTGTTGTTTCCCCCCCACTTAAAAAACAAGCTGGCCACTACAAGTAGGCAAAACTAGGCCACGGGCAACCAAGATAGCTGCCTTGTGCAGGCCAAAGGGAAGCCTGGATTTGTGGTGGTGCCATGAGAAGGGCTCCGTGGACATTTTGCGTGAAGGGGGCAACCACAAACGATGCCCTAGAGGGACATCAAGCCACGCCGCTTCCAGACCAAAATGGCTGCTGTGGGGAGGCCGAAGAGAAGGCCAGGTGTCGTGAGGACGGGGCTCTGCACGGAGATGCAACCTGGAGACTTAGCCCCGCCTGGCGACGCCAACAGGGCCAACCTGGCCTGACATCAAGAGCTGCTGCTCAACTAAAGAAGATGGCTGCCGTGCATGGGCCGAAGCCTGGCTGGAGTTGAAGAAGTCAGGGGGAGGCTGGCCAGCGGAGCGGGAATAGGGGTGATGGGGGGGTGAATGGGTGGGGGGCGTCTCGTGCCGTTTCCCCTCCTTGGTGCCCCCTTCACAGGAGCAAGGCGGACCCGAGCAAGATGAGCCAGGCCGAGGCGCTCAACCCCGCCGCGCCCCCCTTTCCGCCGCTCGGCAGCTTGACGCCCGGGTTGTTCCGCCGCTCGCCCTCCGTGGTGATGTGGCGGTCGTCCCGGATGAGGTCCTCGTGGTCGTCATGATCCTCGTGGTCGTCATGGTCCTCGTGGTCCGGAGGCAGGGGCGTGGGAGCGGCAGTGACCGTGGCGGCGGCGGCGAGCGTGGCGGTGGCGGTGGCGGTGACCGTGGCGGTGGCGGTGGCATTGGCGCCCGTGGCGTTGGCCCCTTGGCCGGGCATGACCTCCAGCCGGGGGATGTTGGGGGCGAAGAACGTCTTGTTGGTCAGGTCCCCGTTGCAGAGGTGGCCGGAGCAGCAGGAGCCCACCAGGTTGACGGCCGTGCTGCCCCTTGCCTCCTTGGTGCAGTCCTTGTTCTGCACGCAGCCCTTGATGGGGCGGCTCAGTGAGACGTTGCCTGGGGGAGACGGGACGGGGGACAGTCAGGGGAGGGCCGTGCTGTAGGGAGCGGGGTGGGGTCCCTCTCCCGGCCGTCGGTGCTGGCCCCGATGCACCACTAGGGGGCGCTGTGCTGTGTGAACCGGGTAGGGGCCCTCCCCGAGCTGTTGGTGCTGACCCCCAATGTGCCACTAGGGGGCGCTGTGCTATGGGGGGGGGGCCTCCCCTGGCTGTCAATGCTGGCCCCGATGCACCACTTGGGGGCGCTGTGCACAGTGCCGGGTTTACAATGGCGCCATGGAGCCGGGCCCATGCTCGGAAGGGGCCCGGCCTGCTCCGCTTGCCCTGCGCCCCAAGACCCCACTGGCTTCCCCCACCCACCACTTGCTCCTCTCGGCCTGCCCACCGAGGGCTCCTCTCCGCCCTCTGGCCCCACCCCTTGCTCCTCTCCGCCCCCTGGCCGGACCCAGTGCCCCTCCGGCTCTGGGCAGTCTCTGCTTCCCACCCCCGTGGGGCCCCGCCTGGCTCCCCGGAGCTGAGCCGCCTGGGACTGGGGCAGAAGCCTGGCCGGTCTCAGCCGGGGATGGGGGTGACAGTGCGGGGGGCTTGGCTGGGCCCCTCCTGGCAGGTGGGGCCTGAGGGCGCCCGGCGGGGCAGGCCCTGGCCTGGCTGATCACACCACTCCCGAGGGGCCGGAGCGATTCCCGGCCCCAGGACCAGCCCTGGCTGCGCTGCCGGCTCAGCCCGACAGACAGTCGCCTCCCAGCAGGGCCGGTGCGTGCGGCCGGGCAGCAGGGGGTGGGGAGTGGGTCTCTGGGGGGTGCTGGGCTGGGGGGGGGGAGAGCTGGGTGCTGGGGCAGTAGGGAGTGGGGGTTCTGTGGGGGGTGCTGGGCAGTTGTGGTGGGGCTGTGGGCAGGGGGTGCAGGGTAGGGGTGGTGTTGTGCAAGGTGCTGTGCATTTGTGGGTGGGGGGGCGGGGGTACTGGGCATAGTGGGTCCGGGGGGGCTCTGGCTATAGGGAATTTGGGGGGTGTTCCGGTGGGGGGGGGCTGTGTGGTGCGGCATGGGCCCGCCCCCGACGGGAAGGGCAGGCTGGCAGCACAGGGCTAGTGCCCTGGGCTGGGCTGGGCTGGGCTGGGCTGGGCTGGGCAGAGTGGGGCCACCCGCCGCCCCCCGCCCCATTGCTTCTGGCCAGCCCCTCGCTCTGGGGACCCTCGGGGGGAGGGATAGCTCAGTGGTTTGAGCATTGGCCTGCTAAACCCAGGGTTGTGAGTTCAATCCTTGAGGGGGCCATTTGGGGATCTGGGGCAAAATCAGTACTTGGTCCTGCTAGTGAAGGCAGGGGGCTGGACTCGATGACCTTTCAAGGTCCCTTCCAGTTCTAGGAGATGGGATATCTCCAACATCCCCACACCAGGCTCCATTGCCCCATGGAGCGGCGGGCCCACAAATATGTGTGGTGCCAGGTCCACAAAGGGTTAATCCGGCCCTGGCTGTGCTGTAAGGAGTGTGTGTGGGGGAAATGGGGCGCCCTCCCCTGGCCATCGGGACTGGCCCCAATGCACCTCTAGGGGGCGCTGTGCTGTGGGCCCTCCCCTGGCAGTCAGGGCTGGCCCGGATGCACCACTAGGGGGTACTGTGCTGTGGGCCCTCCCCTGGCAGTCAGGGCTGGCCCCCATGCACCACTAGGGGGCACTGTGCTGTGGGCCCTCCCCTGGCAGTCAGGGCTGGCCCCGATGCACCACTAGGGGGCGCTGTGCTGTGGGCCCTCCCCTGGCAGTCAGGGCTGGCCCCGATGCACCACTAGGGGGTGCTGTGCTGTGAGCCCTCCCCTGGCAGTCAGGGCTGGCCCCGATGCACCACTAGGGGGTGATGTGCTGCACCAGAGGCTGCCTTTCCGGGAGTGGGGGGGATGCAAAGCCAGAGCACGATTTGCAAAGATCCGCCAGGCCCTTGGCCCCCCCGTCGGGGCGCGAACCCCGGTGTCCCGGCCAGCTTGCCATCATGGTGATTGCCGGCGGCTCCCCGAACCTCCCTGGCTCCCCGTGCTGGCCAAACAGCTGCCGCGCCTTGCCCCAGAGGGGGCTGTCTCTGAGTGTCCCGCCCGGGCCTCACCGACTTTCATGGTGACGTTGCCGTGGAAACAGCCCTGGTACCCGTCATAGCATTTCACCACCGTGGAGTTGCCGGGGGAGCAGGCCTCGTTGCCTTGGCAGCTGTAGCACTCCAGCCCATTGGGCACTCGGGCGCTCTCGTTACCTGGCGACCAGACAAAGGGGGGGCAGTTAGAGAGGAGGAGGTGGGGGGCCGGCCCCTCCCCGCACCCCCCGGTGGGCACTTACTCATCGACTGTAGTGCCATGGCCCGGATGTCCAGCTGGGAGTTGCAGCGGCTGGTGTTGCAGTTGCGCACCTGGGAGAAGGCTAAGATGCCGTGCAGGTCCACGCCCTTGTCGTTGGTGCCCGTTCTGCCCAGGCCGCAGCCCTTCTCGCCCACCAGGAACTGTCCGTGGCCTGGGGAGACAGCCGGGGGGGGGGGGGGGTGAGCGAGTCGGGAGAGAACCCAGGCGTCCTGGCTCCCAGCTTCCCCCTACCCCACAGCTTTAACTCCCCTGCCAGACCTGGAGATGGAACCCAGCCCTCCCTGCTCTAACCCACTAGGTCCTATGCCACTCCCAGAGCCAGGGAGAGAACCCAGGAGTCCAGGCTCCCAGCCCTCACCCCGAGGGCTCACTCACTCCATTTCACGGCCGCCACGGTTTCCATGCACACTTGGGCGTTGGCTGGACACGAGATCGTCTTCATCTTCTCCGGGCTGCAGCCGCCGTCGCTGCGCTCCACACAGCTGTGGCACTCCAGGGCGATGGCTCCTGCATGGGGGGGAAGGAATCTCTGTGAAACCCGGCGTGGCTGGCACGCCCGTGGGGGGACCTGCCTGGGCCTGTCCCCGGCGGGGGGGGGAACCCCTAATCTCTCAAAGGCGGGTTACGTTTGTGCGTTTTCCCAGGTAATTTTGCACGGCTGTTTGCACGGCTCCTTCTCTTTGCACGGATTCTCACCTGCTTTTGCGTGCAGATTTGCACCCTTCCCTCACCACTTTTGCACTTTTCCATGTGAATTGGCACGTTTCCCTGTGTAATTCCGTCTGTACAATGTTCACCTTTCCCTTGTAATGTTGCATGTCAAATGACACAGAGACGTGACAATCGACATGGGACCACGTGAAAGTGAATATGCAAATTTGCAAGGAAAGGTGAAAATTAGCATGTCAAATTACTCGGAAACATGACACTTGACGTGTTAATTTTCACCTTTCCCTTGCAACTTTGCCTGTTAATTTTTATGTTGTCCCATGTAATTTTGCATGTCAATTTTCATGTCATGTTACATGCCAATTTTCACCTTTCCCACATAACTTGGCATGTCAATTTGGACCCTTTCCCGGGTTACATGTTTCCCTGTGTAATTTTACGTCAATTGTCCCCTTTCCCCTCCTCATGGATTGTTCCCCAAACTCCTGCTTCATAAACCTGCAAGTGGGTGTGTCCGCATTTAATGCCCCACGCATCTTCAGAGAAATTCGGTGGCACGTTTCCTCTCCTTTTTTGCACCAGTTTGAACACACTAGAAGTGCACTCACTTTCCCACCTCTCTAGACCCCCCATCCCTGGCTCTGTAAATTTGCACGGCGAGTGGCCCACCTCCCAGCCCTCGCTGCGTTATTTCCACTGTACATTTGCAGAGATTTGCTGCCTTTCCCCTCCTCTTTGCACCGTTTTCTCCAGGCGTTCCCACGGACACTTGCACGGGGGTTTCCTTCTTCGCACCATTTGTCTGGGAACTTGCACTTGTGTTTGCACTTCTGTTTCTCACAAACACTTGCATGGGCGACAGATCTCCCTCTTTGCCCCCTCCTCCGGTGGATGGCTGTGTCAGCTCCAGGATGGGGGTGACCCCACCCCGGGGTGAGGCTGGCGTCCCTGGGAGGAGTTCTCCCAGTTGGCAATGTGCCCCAGACCCATTCCAGGTGGAGCGACCTGTCCCAGCATGCACGGCACCTCTGCTCCCACCCCCCCAATCCCATGGCACTAACGGCTTCCCCCTCCCATTCCAGCATGGAGAATGGAGTCAATACCCAGCCCCCAGACCTGGGGAAGGGGGGGTCAGTGAGCTGGGGGGTCCCCTCTCCAGGAGATCCTAGAGGGGAAAGGCCCTAGCCCCATTCCTTGCCCCCCTGAGCCAGCCAGTCCACTACTCTGGGACTGGATGGGAGCCGGTGCCCCCTAGACGGGAAAGGCCTCCTGCCCCATTCCCCACCGGCCAGCCCCCCGGCCTGGGGCTGTATTATAATGCCATCACTCAGTCGTTCTCTCGAAGGAGCCGGGTTTCCCTGGCAGATGCAGCTGAGATAAAAACACCCCATCAATCTGCCCCGGGACCCAGATTCGTCCCCACTGGAGCAATGCCCCGTCCCGGCCCCCGGGTGTGCTCCCCGGCCCCGTACCTTGGAGGAGCAGTGCGGCCGCCAGCAGGAGGAGGGGACCGGCTCTCGGGGGGCGGGGGGCTCCCATGGCTGCGTCTGCCTGGACCAAGCGGGTTCTCTCGGCTCCCGGCAGCTTCCACGCGACTCCGGCTGCCAGCGCCAAGCTAAGACGATAAATAAGGGGAGGCAGATGGGGCGGGATGTCCCCGCCCCCCCGGTGCATCCCACCCTCCCTGGCTTCGGTGCGGGGCCCCAGGCCGGCGATTATTCACGTTGCCGCCCCAGCACCAAGCCCCGGCGCGTCAGTACCAGGGCGGTGGCTGTCCCAGGAACCGGCCCGGCCGGTTGGGGGAGCTGGCAACGCCTTGGCGGGGCAGCTTCGACGCTGGGGGCTCAGCGCAGGGGGAGCAGGAGCCCGGGGAGGCCTCGGGGCGATCGGGACTGGAGAGGCCCCCAGCAAGGGCGAGGTGAGTGTGCCCCCAACCAGCTCCCCGTGGCACGGTGCCCTGTGCCCAGTCCCCTGCCCCGCTCCCTGTGGTCCAGCAGCCCCCGGTGAGCCCCCTAGCGTCACATTGGGGCCAGGACGGGGTCAGCAGGACACACTGACACATCGAGTCACCCCAGCCCACCCCCTGCCCCGTATCGCTGCCTGAGGGCACTGAGGTCAACACTGAGTCAGCGCCTGGCCCCTGGCATGAGCTGGCATGAGCTGGCATCGAGGGCCCAGCCTCAGCCCTGGCCCAGAGGAGACACGAAACACGCAGCCAACATAGGTGCTCATGTGTGTGGCAACCAGCCCCCTAGACACCAGGTATAGTGGTTAGAGTGAGGGGCTGGGAGCCAGGACTCCTGGGTTCTCTGCCCTGCCCTGGGAGGGGAGTGGGGTCTAGTGGTTAGAGCGGGGCTGGGAGTCAGGACTCCTGGGTTCTCTGCCCTGCCCTGGGAGGGGAGTGGGGTCTAGTGGTTAGAGTGGGGCTGGGAGACAGGACTCCTGGGTTCTCTCCCTGGCTCTGGGAGGGGAGTGGGGTCTAGTGGTTAGAGCGGGGAACTGGGAGACAGGACTCCTGGGTTCTCTCCCTGGTCTGGGAGAGGAGTGGGGGCTGGTGGTTAAAGCAGTGGAGCTGGGAGACAGGACTCCTGGGTTCTCTGCCCCGCCCTGGGAGGGGAGTGGGGTCTAGTGGTTTGAGCGGGGGGCTGGGAGACAGGACTCCTGGGTTCTCTCCCTGGCTCTGGGAGGGGAGTGGGGTCTAGTGGTTAGAGTGAGGGGCTGGGAGACAGGACTCCTGGGTTCTCTGCTCCGCCCTGGGAGGGCAGTGGGGTCTAGTGGTTAGAGCGGGGGGCTGGGAGCCAGGACTCCTGGGTTCTCTGCCCCGCCCTGGGAGGGGAGTGGGGTCTAGTGGTTAGAGCGGGGGGCTGGGAGACAGGACTCCTGGGTTCTCTGCTCCGCCCTGGGAGGGGAGTGGGGTCTAGTGGTTAGAGCGGGGGGCTGGGAGCCAGGACTCCTGGGTTCTCTGCCCTGCTCTGGGAGGGGAGTGGGGTCTGGTGGTTAGAGCGGGGGGCTGGGAGAAAGGACTCCTGGGTTCTCTGCCCCACTCTGGGAGGGGAATGGGGTCTGGTGGTTAGAACAGTGGTGCTGGGAGCCCGGACTCCTGGGTTCTCTCCCAAGCAGTGTTGTGTTTTGATGGGTGGGGGTGGGGGTGCTGTGTGTGTTGTTGGGTAGCTCTGCCCCCCCTGCAGTGCAGCCCCCACCCGGGACCCCGATCCCAGCCTGGGCGGACCCCGAGGCTGCTCAGGCCCAGCAAGGAGGTAGCTGAGGGAGAGGAGGAGCAGGCCCGACGTCCAGGAAATTGGGGTGCAGCTGGGCCCCAAGTCCAGACACGCAGCTGCCCCTCCCTTGTCTCACCCGCCCCAGGGCAAATCCTTCCCTTCCCCAGAGCCGGCACCAAGCAGCACCTGAGTCACTGGGGCCTGGGGGCCGGGGTGTGGGGAGCACAGGGCCCCCCCTTGTCCCAGGCCTAGGAAACAGGGACACACCCAGGGAAAGACTCACAGGGAGGGGGCGGGGGATGGGACAGGAGGCCCTTCCCCTCCAGGGGGTGCCAGCCCCAATCTGGCTGCAAGGGCAGCACTGTGAATGTACAGCACCCCAAGGATCTGTCCCTGGGGGACTGGGATCGAGTTGGGGGGCGGGCTGGGAGCCAGGACTCCCCGGTTCTCTCCTTGACTCGGTGGGGAGGGGAGTGGAGTCTAGTGGTTAGAGCGGGGGGGCTGGGAGCCAGGACTCCTGGGTTCTGTCCCCGGCTCTGGGAGGGGAGCGGGGACTGGTGGTTAGAGTGGGGGGGGGGGGTGGCTGGGGGCCAGGACTCCTGGGTTCTGTTCTACCGCCTCCCTTGAGTGGGCTTTGCATTACGTGCAGAGGGCTGGTTTCCACCAGGGTGCCGAGCCGGGTTCCCCCGGGGCCGGACGTGCCCCATTGGGATGGCAGTGGGTGGCTTCCCCCAGCCGCTGGCACCAGGTGGCAGGGCTGGCCTTACCGGTGGGCACTGGTGGCGACCGCTGCTCCGGGAGCCCGGGCAGGAAAGGGGCACCTGGGCTCACTTCGCCCACCAGCCCTACCCGGAGGGTGAGCTCTTCCTCATAAGAACATGCGAACGGCCACACTGGGTCAGACCAAGGGTCTGTCTAGCCCGGTATCTTGTCAGCCGACAGTGGCCAATGCCGGGTGCCCCAGAGGGAATGAACAGAGCAGGGAATTATCAAGCGATCCATCCCCTGTCGCCCATTCCCAGCTCCGGCAAACAGAGGCTAGGGACACCATCCCTAATAGCCATTGATGGACCCATCTTCCATGAACTTATCTAGTTCTTGTTTGAACCCTGTTATAATCTTGGCCGTCACAACATCCTCTGGCAAGGAGTTCCACAGGTTGACTGTGCGTTGGGTGAAGAAATACTTCCTTTTGTTTGTTTTAAACCTGCTGCCTGTTAATGTCATTTGGTGACGCCTAGTTCTTGTGTTATGCAAAGGAGTAAATAACACTTCCTTGTTTACTTTCTCCACACCACTCAGGATTTTATAGACCTCGATCATATCCCCCCTTAGTCGTCTCTTTTCCAAGCTGAAAAGTCCCAGGCTTATTAATCTCTCCTCATACGGCAGCCGATCCATCCCCGTCATCATTTTTGTTGCCCTTTTCTGAACCTTTTCCAGTTCCAATAGGTTCTTTTTGAGATGGGGCGACCAGATCCCCTCCACATCCCCTTCCTGGAGCTCTCCCTGTGGGGTCGGGGCGGGCAGCGCTAAGGACCAGGTGAGGGACACAGCCGAGCATGGGCGACGCCGGGCGATCTCTCCCGGCCGGGCCCCGGCTCCAACTCCAGCCACAACACTGAGCTCAGTTTGTCCCCCGCGTGGCTCAGGTTCCAGGGACGGTGGATGTTCGCGTCATCCGGCGCTCGGAGCCCATGTTCTTTTCATCGCTGACTCGAATTGAGCCGAATGTTGTGCCCTTTGCTCTTGGTTAGTGAATCGTAGAAACCTGGGAGCTCGCAGCTCTATACCTGCGACCTTCGCTGACACGGCTGCGCCCCCCAGCGCCGAGGAAGGGTCATTTCCCCTCAGCCGGCCCTGCCCGGAGGGTGCTGGGCTCTCGTGCCAACCTGGGGGGGACGTCGGGGTCTCTTGGTGGCTGCTGAGGCCTTGCAAATTCAGTGCAGGCCATGTCATGTGGCATGAGCGCCCTCTAGGGGCGAAAGGTGGTCAGTACTCCAGTCAGTACCCCAGTTCTATCCCAGCTCTGGGAGGGGAGTGGGGGCTGGTGGGTTAGAGCAGGGGGGGCTGGGAGCCAGGACTCCTGGGTTCTCTCCCCAGCTCTGGGAGGGGAGTGGGGGCTGGTGGTTAGAGCAGGGGGGGCTGGGAGCCAGGACTCCTGGGTTCTCTCCCCGGCTCTGGGAGGGGAGTGGGGGCTGGTGGGTTAGAGCAGGGGGTACTGGGAGCCAGGACTCCTGGGTTCTCTCCCCGGCTCTGGGAGGGGAGTGGGGGCTGGTGGTTAGAGCAGGGGGGGCTGGGAGCCAGGACTCCTGGGTTCTCTCCCCAGCTCTGGGAGGGGAGTTGGGGCTGGTGGTTAGAGCAGCGGGGGCTGGGAGACAGGTCTCCTGGGTTCTCTTCCCAGCTCTGGGAGGGGAGTTGGGGCTGGTGGTTAGAGCAGGGGGTGCTGGGAGCCAGGACTCCTGGGTTCTCTCCCCAGCTCTGGGAGGGGAGTGGGGGCTGGTGGTTAGAGCAGCGGGGGCTGGGAGCCAGGTCTCCTGGGTTCTCTCCCCAGCTCTGGGAGGGGAGTGGGGGCTGGTGGTTAGAGCAGGGGGTGCTGGGAGCCAGGACTCCTGGGTTCTCTCCCCAGCTCTGGGAGGGGAGTGGGGGCTGGTGGTTAGAGCAGGGGGGGCTGGGAGCCAGGACTCCTGGGTTCTGTCCTGGTTTGCGTGCTGCGATGGGATTTCAGGCGGGGGGGAGGGGATGTAGGCCTTGGGCGGTGCCAGCTGCCAAGTTGTTTGTGCTAACACAAGAGCCGCTCTTGGGCAATGCCCTGTCATGCGGCATTCTTGGGGAAGCGGCCGCCTGGCGAGGGCCTGTGGGAGCCTGGGGGTCTGGAGCCGGGGCGCTGAACACAGAGGAGGCCTTGGGCCTTGGAAGGTTGCCGAGCCCCAGCCCAGGTACCTGCTGCTCCCCCCAGGCCCTGCCCCTGCCCCCCAAGCAGGGAGGGTGGGTAGAGGGAGAAGGGCGCAGGGAAACGCCAGGTGCTGCCCCTTGCTCCGGGGATGGGCTACAACAGAGGCGATGCTCCCACGGGCTGGGCGCTGGAGGGCCCCATGGCGTCTGTGGGGCGCCCCGCCCCACGCCTCTGGGCTCATGGGGCTCGGGCTGGGAGCGTGGCTGGGGAGCCTGGCAGCTCTCCGAGGGTCCTTCAGCCTCGAGCCAGACCCCTGGCCCCCGCGCTGGCTGCACCCAATGTTTGGGGCCGGCCCCGGGTCTCCCCCCTGCAGCTCCCCACTGCCTCCGCTCAGCTGGCTGCGGGCGTCAACTGCGGCTGCAGGGTCCTAGTGCCCCCCCTCCCAGTGCCAGGGCAGGCTGTCCTTCCCCTGCCCTCCCCCCCCCCCCGGACCCACCACCAGCACAGGCCCCCCCCCCCCCCGCCCGCAGGCACCGCTCCTGCCCCACACTGGGCAAGGGGCAGCCCCATCCATCCCCCACCCCCAGTGAGGCTACAGTGAGGGGCAGCGGCAGGGGAGGAGGCGCCCATGTGATGCCCCCCCCACCACCACAGGGGAGGTGAGGGGGCTTCCTGGACCTGAAAGGGGCCCTAGGAGCACGTGCAGTGACAGTGGTGGGGGTGAGTGTGGTGGGGGGAAGAGAGGTCCCTCCCCCGGAGCTCGCTGCTGCCGGTGGGGAGAGGGCTGGGCGGAGTCCTCCTCTCTGGTCTGTCTGCACCCCAAACTCCTCATCCCAGCCCCGCCCCAGCCCAGAGCCCACACCCCCTAACCCTCTGCCCCAGCCCATAGCCCCTCCCACACCCCAAACTCCTCATCCCAGCCCCACCCCAGCCCAGAGCCCACACCCCCTAACCCTCTGCCCCAGCCCATAGCCCCTCCCACACCCCAAACTCCTCATCCCAGCCCCGCCCCAGCCCAGAGCCCACACCCCCTAACCCTCTGCCCCAGCCCATAGCCCCTCCCACACCCCAAACTCCTCATCCCAGCCCCACCCCAGCCCAGAGCCCACACCCCCTAACCCTCTGCCCCAGCCCATAGCCCCTCCCACACCCCAAACTCCTCATCCCCAGATCTGCCACACCCCCAGCCAGAGCCCTCACCCCTCACCCCCCACACCCCAATCGTCTGCCCTAGCCCTGAGCCCCTCCCACACCCCAAACTCCTCATCCCAGCCCCGCCCCAGCCCAGAGCCCACACCCCCTAACCCTCTGCCCCAGCCCATAGCCCCTCCCACACTCCAAACTTCTCATCCCAGCCCCGCCCCAGCCCAGAGCCCACACCCCCTAACCCTCTGCCCCAGCCCATAGCCCCTCCCACACCCCAAACTCCTCATCCCAGCCCCGCCCCAGCCCAGAGCCCACACCCCCTAACCCTCTGCCCCAGCCCATAGCCCCTCCCACACCCCAAACTCCTCATCCCAGCCCCGCCCCAGCCCAGAGCCCACACCCCCTAACCCTCTGCCCCAGCCCATAGCCCCTCCCACACCCCAAACTCCTCATCCCAGCCCCGCCCCAGCCCAGAGCCCACACCCCCTAACCCTCTGCCCCAGCCCATAGCCCCTCCCACACCCCAAACTCCTCATCCCCAGATCTGCCACACCCCCAGCCAGAGCCCTCACCCCCCCACTCCAATTCTCTGCCCTAGCCCTGAGCCCCTCCCACACCCCAAACTCCTCATCCCAGCCCCACCCCACCCCAGAGCCCACACCCCCTAACCCTCTGCCCCAGCCCATAGCCCCTCCCACACCCCAAACTCCTCATCCCAGCCCCACCCCACCCCAGAGCCCACACCCCCAGCCAGATCTCACCCCCACACCCCAACCTTCTGCCCCAGCCCTGAACCTCTTCTGCATCATGAACCTCTCACCCGCAGCCCCACCCCACACCCCAACCCTCTGCCCTAGCCCCTCCCACCCTGCCACCCCCAGCCCCACCCCACACCCCAACCCTCTGCCCTAGCCCCTCCAAATCCCCCACCGGGTGTAACTAACCTGGTCAATGGAAGTGCCCGCCCCCTTTCCAATCCGTAGGGCTCCGGGTGTGACTAACCTGGTCAATGGAAGTGCCCGCCCCCTTTCCCAATCCGTAGGGCTCCGGGTTTATGCTACTCCTGCAGGTGTGCAGGACCTATTCCCAGTGAATGTGCCTTACCTAGTAATATCCTACGTCACCTCTATTTATTAACAGTCACCAGAACCAGACGGCACACGCGCCACACACAGTGCTCCCCACTCCCAATCAGACACATGAACTTTTCCTGCTGGCCAGCCAGGATCAGGATCGGGGCCATCTGGGGGACTCTGGTTTCTGCACGGCGTCATTGGCAGGGCGTTGAGGTCTGGCGGCTCTGCTCTTTGGGGCCGTGTCCTGGAGTTGGTTCCCCAAGAACTTCCTTTTGGACCCCAGTTTATATAGTGAACGTTGAGTCCTTTTTAGCTGAACCTTAACCAATCATGATACTAACATTTGACTAACCAATCCTAACATAGTGTAACACAATGCTCTAGCCAATCATCTCCCACCACCTTCATTAATTCACTAGCCAAATTAATTATGTAACAGGCAGAAACAATCAGAGAACCAGACAGAGACCAGACAGATAACAATAGGGAAGTGGGGTCCATACAGATAAAACAATAAAGAAATGAGGATTTCACAACCACCGCTATTGATAAGTGGTTTCTTGCCAGACAGGGTGTACCAAACTAAGTTTTCTGTAACCATCTTAACAGGGCCGGCTCCAGGCACCAGCCTGGCAAGCAGGGGCTTGGGGCGGCCACTCCGGAGAGGGGCGACACGTCCAGCTATTCGGCGGCAATTCGGCGGACGGCCCCTCACTCCCGCTCAGAGCGAAGGACCTCCCGCCGAATGGCCGCCACAGATCGCGGCTTTTTTTTTTTTTTGGCTGCTTGGGGCGGCCAAAACCCTGCAGCCGGCCCTGCATCTTACGATCTGTTTCTGTATCTGGTGATAGTGGGGGCCGTTAGGACAGGGTCTCCTTCTTACCAGCCTGATCTTACATTGTTTAGGGTTACCATACGTCCGGGTTTCCCCGGACATGTCCGGCTTTTCGCTCTTTAAATAGCCGTCCGCGGGGGATTTCTAAAAATCTAAAAATGTCCGGGATTTCCCCCCGGTCGGCTATTTAAAGAGTGAAAAGCGGCTGACAGGGCGGCCGAGCGCCGCTCGCATTGGGGCCTCGGCTGCCAAAGCCCCTTCCTGGCTCCCCCCATCCCCTGCAGACTTAGCACGCCACCCGGCAGCGCTCAGGCGGAGCGGAGCCAGACACCTGCTCTAAGCCGAGCGGCACGGTAAGGGGGCCGGGGAGTTGGAGAAGGCGGGCAATCAGGGGACAGGGAGCGGGGGGGGGGTTGGATGGGTCAGGGGTTCTGGGGGAGCTGTCAGGGGGGCAGGGGTGTGGAGAGGGGTCGAGGCAGCGGCAGGCAGGGAGCAGAGGGGGTTGGATGGATAGGGAGTTCTGGGGGTCCTGTCAGGGGTGGAGAGTGGTTGGATGGGGCGTGGGAATCCCAGGGGTCTGTCTGGGGGCGGGGGTGTGAATATGGGGTGGGAGTGTGGATAAGGGTCAGGGGACAGGTAGGGTCCGAGGGGGGCAGTTAGGGTGGGAGGTTCTCAGGAGGGGGCAGTCAGGGGACAAGGAGCAGGGAGGCTTAGATAGGGGGTGGGGTCCTAGGGGGCAGTTAGTGGCAGGGGTCCCAGGAGGGGGCAGTCAGGGGACAAGGAGCAGGGGGGGTTGGGGGTTCTGAGGGGGGCAGTCAGGGGGTGGGAAGTGGGAGGGAGTGGATGGGGGCGGGGCAAGAGCGGGGCTTCCCACCCCAGTGTGGAAATATGGTAACCCTAACCTTGTTTTAATGTCATTTCGATGTGACTTCCTGCTTCATAGCTAACGGCTGCTGCTCGGTGCTCTGTGAACCTGGCTGCAGACGGAGGCCTGATCCTGGCAGTGGTTGCAGAGGAAGGTGCAAGTGGCCAGTGGTCGACTTAGCTGTTCCTTCCTGACCCTTGGGAGGGGGCGGTTAGCTCACCCTGGAGCATGGGGGTTCTAGTTACTCTAACCCCCCCTAGAGCAGTGGTTCTCAGACTGGTGACCCCTTTCACACAGCAACCCTCCGAGTGCAGCCCCCCTAATAAATTAAAAACACTTGTTATGTATTTAACACCATTATCAATGCTGGCGGCAAAGCGGGGTTTAGGGTGGAGGCTGACAGCTCGCGACCCCCCTTGTAATAACCTCACAACCCCCCTGAGGGGTCCCGACCCCCAGTTTGAGACCCGCTGCCCTATAGGAACCCTGGATTCTCCCATTGGCTATACAGACCTCCCCTGCTCCCATGAGACCCGCCCCCCCAAGCCCAGGACTTCGGCAAGGTCCTGTAGCAGTGAGTTCCACGGGGTAATTTTGCAGAGGGAAAATATATATTGGTTGATATTTACCTGTTATTATCAGGAGCCGCAGCAGTGGGACTGACATGGCACCGACGCGCCCCACGCTTGGATCAGGGCCCCCCAGTGCTAGGTGATGCAGACACAGAGATGCTTTCAGTGGGGCAGGGCTGTATCCCTGGCTCTGGGAGGGGAACGGCGTCTAGTGGGTTGGAGCGGGGGATGTCTGGGAGCCAGGACTCCTGGGTCCTTGCCTCACCTCACAGAGAGGCCCAATCCAATGTTAACCCTTTCCCTGCAGAACTCTGGCGAGTGTCCAAGAAAATGCACCCCAGTGATTCCAGGCAGGTCCTGAAGGGGGCGCTGCTCTGCTCCCTGCTCTCAGCTCTGCTGCTCCAAGGTACTGACACATCTCCACAGAGTCCAGCGGGGTCCTGTGTTTACTGGTGGGGGCATGGGCTGGGAGCCAGGACGCCTGGGTTCTCTCCTGGCTCTGGGAGGGGGGGTCTAGTGGTTAGAGGAGGGGGGGCTGGGAGCCAGGACTCCTGGATTCTGTCCAAGTTCTGGGAGGGGAGTGGGGTCTAGTGGTTAGAGGGTGGTGGGGGTGGGGGAGTGGGGCTGGGAGCCAGGACTCCTGGGTTCTGTCCAAGTTCTGGGAGGGGAGTGGGGTCTAGTGGTTAGAGGGAGGTAGGGGCGGGGGAGTGGGGCTGGGAGCCAGGACTCCTGGGTTCTGTCCTATCCTCTCCCATCTCTTCTCTCCCAGTGGCTGTCGGGCTGGAGTGCTACAGCTACACGGGCACCTTCACGGGCAACATCTCTCTGGGCGAGGTGCCCAAGGTTACCTGCGGGCCGGCGCAGAACGTCTGTGCTGAGGGGCTGATTGCCCTGAGCACCGGTAATGCTGCCTGGAGATCTGGGGCACCCTGGGACGGCGCCACACCCCGAGGGACAGGGGGCTGATCCGGAAGGGGGCAGGATACTGGGCTAGATGGGCCCATGGGGCAGATCCGGGGGGAGGGGGCAGTTCTGGGCTAGATGGGCCCCTGGGGCAGATCTGGGATGGGGGGGGATACCGGGATAGATGGGTCCATGGGGTTGAACCGGGAGGAGGTGGGATACCAGGCTTGATGGATCCGTGGGGCTGATCCTGGGGGGGCGGGACGGGGCAGGACATCAGGGTGGCTGGGCCCGTGGGGATGAGCCGGTGTGGGCCTGTGGAACTCCCTGCTGCCCCCTTCACTGTCCCGCGTTGGGGTCCCATCTCCCCAGGGGGGCAGCGGATGCTGGTTGTGATGAAGAAGGGCTGCCACGCGGCGTCGATTCGGGACATCTCCGGCATTAGCGATGGTCCGTATCTCCCCAACTACTATCACACCCGCTTCTGCAACGCCAGCCTCTGTAACCACCGGTACCGGGACAATAGCCACATCCCGGTCTTTTCCACAGGTACTGGCCTCAGCCTCCGGGGGGCTCCCATCCGGCCCCAGGGCGGGACTGGCTGGCTCACGGGGGCGGGAATGGGGCATGGGGCCTGTCCCCTCTAGGGGGCGCCGGTTCCCATCCAGCCCCAGGGTAGGGACTGGCTGGCTCACAGGGGTGGGAATGGGGCAGGGGCCTGTCCCCTCGAGGGGGTGCTGGTTCCCATCCAGCCCCAGGGCAGGGACTAGCTGGCTCGGGGGGCAGGGAATGGGACATGGGGCATGTCCCCTCGAGGGGGCACCGAGTCCCATCTGGCCCAGGCAGGGACTGGCTGGCTCATGGAGTGGGGAATGGGATCTTTCCCCTCCAGGGGGCACCAGCCCCAATCCCATCCACAGCTATTTGGTGTGCTCCGTGTGAACTGATTTTCTGGGTCTCAGCTCAGGTCCTAATGGGTTTCTCCCCCCCCCCCCGTTCGGGCCCCCCCCACTACCAAGGGGTGTCTGATGAGCTTGGGTTTCTGCATCTCCCCTCGTCCCCCCACTCTGTCTAGGTCAGTGGGGCTGGTTCCTCACCCCTTTCCCCTCCTGCAGCGCCCCCAGACAACACTTCCACCAGCCTCCTGTGCTACACCTGCATCGGGACCACGCCGGAGAGCTGCTCCCTGCGCCGCGCCCAGCAGAGCCAGTGCCATGATGACTTCCCGTGGTGCTACGAGGGGATGGGCACGGCCACCATCGGTAGGGAGGGGCCAGCCTCGGAGCTGCCGGGGTGCGGGGGGGCAGCCAGGACTCTTGGGTTCCCAGCGCAGTAGGATCGGGGAATGGGACATGGGGCCTTTCCACTTTAGGGGGCACCGGCCCTGATCCGGCTGCAGGCCGGGGACTGGCTGGCTTGGTGGGGGGAGCTGGAGGGGTCAGGCCCAGAAGTGCAGCCGGAGGGCACTGTCCGTGGCACTGGGGAGAGGGCTGAGTGGAGCGAGAGGCGTCCCAATGGCTGGCTGGGTATGTCTAGGTCAAGGGAGGGCTGGCGGAGGTGTACATGGGGGGTGGGGGGCCTGGCAAGATGGCTGGCTGGGGGATGTCCAGTGGTGAGGGGGATGGCTGGATGGAGAGATGTGTGTGGGCGAAGGGACTGGATGGATGGATGGACGGACGCCGGATGCATGCATGGATGGATGGTTGGACGGATGGATGGATGGGGGAGTGGATGGATGGATGGACGGATGGATGGATGGATGGACAGATGGATGGGGGAGTGGACGGACGGATGGACGGATGGATGGGGGAGTGGATGGATGGACGGACGGATGGATGGATGGTTGGATGGACAGACAGATGGATGGATGGTGGAGTGGATGGACGGATAGACAGACGGACGGATGGGGCAGTGGATGGATGGACGGACGGATGGATAGAAGGACGGTTGGACGGATGGATGGTTGGGGGAGTGGATGGATGGATGGACAGATAGACAGGGCCGCCGAGAGCGGGTTCGGGCCCCGGTGAAAAAACTTTTTCGGGCCCCCCAGCAAGGGCGGACTGGCTAAACAGGGCTGATGGAGGGGGGGGAAGCCGGGCCCAGGCCCCCTTCTGGACCGCTGGGCTCCGGTAATTTGTACCGGCTCCCCCCCTCTCGTTGGCCCTGCGGATAGATGGCTGGCTGGACGGATGGATGGATGGACAGATGGATATAGATGTGTACGGGGATGGCTGGCTGGAGGGCTGTATATGTGGCCAGCAGGGCGGCGGGGTGGGTCCGGTGAGGGACAGACAGACAGCCGTCTGACCCTCTCTCTGGGCTTCCCAGGGGGCTTTGTGGTGCCCATCTATCTCCGCTCCTGCCAGGCGGTGGGCTGCGCGTCGATCACGCCGAACAACCCTTGGCTGAATATCCAGCTCGAGAGGACGTCCTGCTGTTCCCAGCCCCTGTGCAACCACGCGCCGGAGCCGGCGCCCACCCACCCCTCACGCACAGCCCCCACCCGGGACCGCCCCACCAACGCCAGCCCCCGGCCTGGGCTGTCCCTGCCCACGCTGCTGCTGCTGGGGGGGCTGGGCCTGGGGGGCTGAGAGGGCCCGGATCAGGGCAGGGGATAGAGACGCCCCCTATAGAGGACCCCTCCTAGTCCTGGGTTCACCATAAAGTCCGTCGAGCCAGCCCCGGCCCAGCCCCCCCAGTTCCCACCGTGCCCAGCTCCTCCCCCGCCCTTTGCCCCCCGATGCACCGCAGCCCCATGAAGTGATGGAGATGCTGCGCAGGGCTCTTTAATACCCGTCCCTGTGGAGCAGGGGAGACGCTGTCCCCGCTAGGTGCGGTCACAGGGCCCCTGCATGGCCGGCGGCTGCCGCGCCCCCCGCCCAAACTCCCCAGCCCAATCGCGCTTCATGTGGGGACTGGGGATTTCTTTGTAAACGTACAACGGCTGAGCCGGAGAGCCCGGAGCCGCCCCCATCCGGCCAGGCCGAGGGTATTGAGTGGGAGCTGAGGGACGGCTGCGCCGGATCAGCCCCACGGGCCCATCTACCTCAGTGTCCCGCCTCCTTCTTGCCCCCGGATCGGCCCCACGGGCCCTGTGACGGGTTGTACCCCCCGGGGTGCCGTCTGGGAGCTGTTGGAACTGCTGTGGCCCCTTGATTATTCAGAGGGGCCGGCTCAGCCATTTTCTCCAGGCCCTGCTATCACCCAACACGACAGCAGGTGGCGCCACACACCCAACTGAGTTACCTGAGTGCTTTACCGAAGCCACGCAAACGCCAGCCAATCTCCCAGCTCCTCCGCCTGGCACCCCTGCTGGCGTATAAACCCAGGGATCTGTACAGTGCAACCTCAGTCACGAAGTCACTCCCCCCACGTAGGCAACAAGCCAGTGTTAGCCAAGATGAGTTTTTCCCAGACACTTCACTCAAAACCCCTCTGGTTGAGATAAAACATGTGGATTAACTACAAAAGATCGATGTGAAGTGATTATAAGTGACCGGGAACAGATCTAAGCAGATTACCTAGCAAATACACAAAAACACAACCTGGCGTAATCCGTGTGCTCACGTCTGTTTCCTCAATAAGCCATCAACAGTGTTTGGCCTGTTTACTGTTGTACCTGAAAGGCTGGTTGGGGCTGTTCCCACCCTCACCACGTTTCAGTAACACACGCGTAGCCAAACTTCACAGCTCCCCGGACGGTGCGAGTGCACACAATTTACCAGGAGATTAACGTGCAACAGATCAAGACTTTTAGAATCATACCTCACAAAGCAGACTTTGTACAAGACATATAACAATATGACAGTGGTGAATGTAGGGGGGCCGGGTGTCACAACCCCATCTACCCTGGTATCCAGCCCCAGGGCCGCCCGGGGGGGCGCAAGTGGGGCAATTTGCCCGAGGCCCCCACGAGAGTTTTTCTCAGGGGGTCCTTCACTCGCTCCGGGGGCCCTGGAAAACTCTCCTGGGGCCCGGGCCCCTGGAGCTTCTTCCACTCTGGGTCTTCGGAGGCAATTCGGCGGCGGGAGGTCCTTCTGTTCCTGGACCCACTGCCGAAGTGCCGGGTCTTCAGTGGCGGGGGCCCCCCCGCTGCCGAAGACCCCAGGCCCCCGGAATCCTCTGGGCGGGCCTGTCCTGCCCCCTCCTTGCCCCCTGGATCAGCCCCACGGGCCCATCTACCCTGGTATCCTGCCCCCTCCTTGCCCCCTGGATCAGCCCCACGGGCCCATCTACCCTGGTATCCCGCCCCCTCCCTGCCCCCTGGATCAGCCCATGGGCCCATCTACCCTGGTATCCTGCCCCCTCCCTGCCCCTGGATCAGCCCATGGGCCCTTCTATCCTGGTATCCTGCCCCCTCCCTGCCCCCTGGATCACCCCATGGGCCCATCTACCCTGGAATCCTGCCCCCTCCCTGCCCCCTGGGAAGCTCACGGTGCCCATCTTCGTGTGGAGCTGCCAGGCCCCGTCCTGCCATCAGTTGCCAGGAGACAGAGTGTCGGGCATTTATGTGCACTGGCCCTTTGCTCTGCAGCAACCATACACCCTTATCCCACCACCTAGAGACTTAAGAACTGCATAGGGGAAACTGAGGAAAACATTAAGAACAGTCCCACTTCCTCACAGAGAGCACGGGCAAGGGAGAGAACCCAGGAGTCCTGGCTCCCAGCCCCCTCTGTTCTAACCATTAGACTCCCCTCCCCTCTCAAACCTGGGATAGAACCCAGGAGTCCTGGCTCACAGCCCCCCCCTCCCCGCTCTAACCACTAGACTCCCCTCCCCTCCCCTCTCAGAGCTGGGGAGAGAACCCAGGCGTCCTGACTCCCCTCCTGCCCCGCCCAAACCATTAGCCCCCACTCCCCTCTCAGAGCTGAGATAGAACCCAGGAGTCCTGGCTCCCAGCCCCCTGCTCTAACCACTAGACCCAACTCCCCTCCCATAGCTGGGAGAGAACCCAGGAGTCCTGGCTCCCAGCCCCCCTTGCTTTTGGGCGCCGTTAACCCACCCCAGTCCCCTGTATCAGGAGAGCCGATGCCAGGCGATAGGGCGGTGCCAGTTCCCACGCCTTGGGTCTGCCGTGGGTCAATGTGGCTTGGCCTGCGCTGGGGTCCAGAGCAGGGTCTCGGCTGGGCCGGGGGGTGTCTGTGATGGGGGATCCCGAAGCCCCACTCTGTGGTCACAAACTGCGTGTGAGCGACAGGGCAGGACGACCAGACTGACAAGGAGAGGCTGCTTCCTGCGAATGACCCCGCCAGCCGCTGGCCCCCCAGCCGCCCGCTCCCCCCCTCGCCCCCCGCCCCTCAGGCTGGCTTCTGACTCTCAGCCAGGCTGGGGCTGGCAGAACCGGCTCTGTCAGCAGCATGTGGGAAATCATCCATCCGGGGGTCTGGTTCTACAGGGAGCCCCTCGCCTGGCGCTGGGATGCAGCTGTCTCTGGGGTGGGGGGGGGCGGGGGCTGTTTACATAGGGACCCCTTGCCCGGCGCTGAGATGCAGCCACCTCTGGGGCGGGGCAGCTGTGTAACAACCCAAGGGAGCGAAGAAGCTGGGGGGTGAGGTGGGGGGTGGGGGTCAGAATAGAATTGTCTAATTTGGAGTCCCACTCGGATGCCTGGGTCTATTTTTCAGTTCTCCGCTACATTTATAGGGCCCCTGCCTTTTTTCTCACCATACTAATGAACTGGGGGGGGGGAGGAACCCCAATTCTCTCCCTCCCCTCTATACTGTGATGGGTTGGGGTGGGGGGTGGGTCCCATCTGTGCCGGAGGGGCTGGCATAGCCCCTCCGATGGGGGACCTGAAGGCGGCTGCGGGCCAAGGGCAAGAGTCTTTAGGGTGCCCCCTAGTGGTGGATCGAAGTGGCACAGGGCCGGGGGGGGGGGGGCTACAGAACAAAGCGGAACCACATGACACGTCCCAGGATTCCTGTCACCCCCCCAGCCCCGCCACCAGAAAGAGACCAGCTGGGCAATGCAAGGGTTGTGAGTAAGAGACTTTATTAAAGACAGAGGATGGGGGTGGGGGTGGGGGGAGGGAGCGCAGGGCAGGGCCCCCACAAGGGGTTAATGGGGACTGAAATCATCAGCAGCAATGCAGGGAAATGGGGAGTGACCCCCCCCCATCTCTGGGAGCCCTCCCTTTCAATGTGGGGAAACTGAGGCAAGCAATGTGTGTGTGTGTGTGTGTGTGTGTGTGTGGCGGGGGAGTGACTTCCTCATAGCTACTAAGAGTTGGGGCAAGAACCCAGGAATCTTGGGTCCCCAGCCCCCCTTGCTCCAACCCACTAGACCCCACTCCCCTCCCAGAGCTGGGGGGAGGACCCAGGCGTCCTGGCCCCCAGCCCCCCTCACAGCCACAGGTGGGCTATCCCCAGCACCACCAGCAGGGGGCAGAGGTGTAGTCCGGGCGCCTGGGAGCCCTGGGCCCCGGGATTGGGGTGCTTGTGGCCGGGGTGGGCAGTGGATTTGGGGTAGCTGTTTTTCTTGCCGGGCTCGGTGGGGCGGGCGCGGGGGCGGGAGCTGTGGGGCAGGTCCCCCTTGTAGCCGGGGTCGGATGGCTCCGTGCGGTTGTCATAGACGGTGACGTCTGGGTCCGGATATTGTGTCTCCGTGCTATCGTCTAGGTAGGGCGGCCTCGTGGGAGCCGTGCCGTGGCTGCGCCCGGGGTGTTTGTGGTCTTTCCTGGCCGTGGTGTTGGTGAGGGGGTCATCGCTGACGTTTCCAGAGACCTGTGCCAGGGCCCTCTGCCCGTTGCAGTAGCTGCCGGAGCAGCAGGCGCCGGCCTGGTTGAGGTGCAGGGGGCCGACGTGGCGGCTGGCCGGCACGGCGCAGGACGGGGCCTGGCAGCTCCACACGAAGATGGGCACCGTGAGCTTCCCTGAGGGCACAAGGGGGATGTGTGTGAGAGAGACGCCAACCTTCCCAGGGTGCAATGGGGCAGCCATTCTGTGCCATGGGCAACGGACATCGTGCCAACCTTCCCAGAGTGCCATGGGGCAGCCGTTGGATACCGTGGGAGAGCCGCATCCGGTCAACCTTCCCAGAATGCAATGGGGGCAGCCATTGAGAGGTCCATGGCAAAGGGGTGGTTGTCATGGCAACCTTCCCAGAGTGCAGTGGGGTGACCATTGGGTGTCATGGTGAGTGCAATGGGGCAGCCGTTGGGTACCGTGGGAGAGATGCATTGGGCCAAGCTTCCCAGAATGCAATGGGGGCAGCCATTGAAATGGCATCATGGCAGCTTCCCCAGAATGCAATGGGGCAGCCGATGAGACGTCCATGGCAAGGAGGCAGTGGTGGTGCCAACCTTCCCAGAGTGCCATGGGGCAGGTATGGGGGCTCATTGGGGGCCAGAGGCAGCGCCCTGACCCAGGAAGTGCCCCAGCCAGTAGTGCCGTCCTGGTCACTGTCGGGGTGTGTGTGTGTGCGCGCGTATGTGTGCGCGTGTGCGCGTGCAATGCACCCCAAGGACAGCAGGGGGAGTCAGTGTTGCTGGGGTATAAAGCAACCCCAGCAACACCCCAGCAACACCCCACGGCTCCCCACCTACTCACCTGCTTTGAGGGTGACATTGCCATGGTAACAGCGGGCGTCGTCCCCCGTCGCACGTCACCCGCTCCAGAGTGTGGGGCTGGGGGCCGAGGCTCAGGCCGGCGTAGCACTGGGTGGGGCCGCTGGGGGCCGAAGCTGCAACGAGACACGGATCAGAACCGGCGCCCCACAGAGGGGACAGGCCCCTGCCCCATTCCCTGCCCCCCTGAGCCAGCCAGTCCCTGCCCGGGGGCCAGATGGGAGCCAGCACCCCCCAGAGAGGAGAGGCCCCGTGTCTCATTCCCCATTCTCGTTACCTGTGCCCTGGCCGGGGCGCCCCAGCCCGAGCCCCTTGGCATTGCACTGGTCAGACTGGCAGTAGCGGACATCGGCCTGGATGTGGAGGAATCTGCTGGGCGCAGCGGGGGGTTCGGTCCCTCCCTTGGGGTGTCCATCTCTGCACCCCCTTTGGATCAGAGTCACGGACATGCCCCCTGGGGAGAAAGAGCCACGCCAAAGGCAGGTGAAAACAGTAGCAGGGAGTTCCACAGGCCCCGGGGAGGGGCCCATCTCTGGGGAACTCCTGGAATCAGCCCCACGGGCCCATCTACCCTGGTATCCCGCCCCCTCCCCACCCCCTGGAATCATCCCCATGGGCCCATCTACCCTGGTATCCCGCCCCCTCCCCGCCCCCTGGAATCAGCTCCACGGGTCCATCTACCCTGGTATCCCGCCCCCTCCCTGCCCCCTGGATCAGCCCATGGGCCCATCTACCCTGGTATCCCACCCCCTCCCCGCCCCCTGGATCAGCCCATGGGCCCATCTACCCTGGTATCCCGCCCCCTCCCTGCCCCCTGGATCAGCCCATGGGCCCATCTACCCTGGTATCCCGCCCCCTCCCCACCCCCTGGATCAGCCCATGGGCCCATCTACCCTGGTATCCCGCCCCCTCCCCGCCCCCTGGAATCACCCCACAGGCCCATCTACCCTGGTATCCCGCCCCCTCCCCGCCCCCTGGAATCATCCCCACGGGCCCATCTACCCTGGTATCCCGCCCCCTCCCCGCCCCCTGGAATCAGCCCCACGGGCCCATCTACCCTGGTATCCCGCCCCCTCCCTGCCCCCTGGATCAGCCCATGGGCCCATTACCCTGGTATCTTGCCCCCTCCCCGCCCCCTGGAATCATCCCCACGGGCCCATCTACCCTGGTATCCCGCCCCCTCCCTGCCCCCTGGATCAGCCCATGGGCCCATCTACCCTGGTATCCCGCCCCCTCCCTGCCCCCTGGATCAGCCCATGGGCCCATCTACCCTGGTATCCCGCCCACTCCCCACCCCCTGGAATCATCCCCACGGGCCCATCTACCCTGGTATCCCGCCCCCTCCCCGCCCCCTGGAATCAGCCCCACGGGCCCATCTACCCTGGTATCCCGCCCCCTCCCTGCCCCCTGGATCAGCCCATGGGCCCATCTACCCTGGTATCCTGCCCCCTCCCCGCCCCCTGGAATCATCCCCATGGGCCCATCTACCCTGGTATCCCGCCCCCTCCCTGCCCCCTGGATCAGCCCATGGGCCCATCTACCCTGGTATCCCACCCCCTCCCCGCCCCCTGGATCAGCCCATGGGCCCATCTACCCTGGTATCCTGCCCCCTCCCCGCCCCCTGGAATCATCCCCATGGGCCCATCTACCCTGGTATCCCGCCCCCTCCCTGCCCCCTGGATCAGCCCATGGGCCCATCTACCCTGGTATCCCACCTCCTCCCCGCCCCCTGGATCAGCCCATGGGCCCATCTACCCTGGTATCCCGCCCCCTCCCCGCCCCCTGGAATCACCCCACGGGCCCATCTACCCTGGTATCCCGCCCCCTCCCTGCCCCCTGGAATTAGCCCCACGGGCCCATCTACCCTGGTATCCCGCCCCCCGCCCTGCCCCCTGGATCAGCCCATGGGCCCTTCTACCCTGGTATCCTGCCTCCTCCCTGCCCCCGGGATCAGCCCATGGGCCCATCTACCCTGGTATCCTGCCCCCTCCCTGCCCCCGGGATCAGCCCATGGGCCCATCTACCCTGGAATCCTGCCCCCTCCCCGCCCCCTGGATCAGCCCATGGGCCCATCTACCCTGGTATCCCGCCCCCTCCCTGCCCCCTGGATCAGCCCATGGGCCCATCTACCCTGGTATCTGGCCTCCCTGCGCCGCGGGGGTGTTACCTGCGCTGAGGGTGACGGCAGCCTCCATGCAGGCGCCGTGGGCCGGGGCGCAGGACTCGGTGCCATTGTGGGTGACGACGCTGTCGAGGTGTTTACCCCCCCGGTCGCGGAGCAGGACGGAGCTGTGGCTGTGACAGCGCAGAGAGCCGGTCTCTGCCGGGAAACAGAGACATGGTGTGTGAGTGTGTGTGTGTTTGTGTCCCTGCTGCCCCCTGCTGTGTGTGTCAGATTGTGTTTCTCTGCGTGCCATGGTGGGGCTGTGTGCACGGGATGGTTTGTGGGTCCCTCTGTGTGTTAGTGGTTGTGGTGGGTGAGAGGCATGGGGTGTGTGTGTGTGTGTTTGTGTGTGTGTGTGTGTGTCCCTGCTGCCCCCTGCTGGAGGGTACAGGCCCTGCTCTGTGTGTGTGTGTGTGTCCCTGCTGTCTCCTGGTGGAGGGGACAGGCCCTGCTCTGTGTGTGTGTGTGTGTGTGTGTCCCTGCTGTCTCCTGGTGGAGGGGACAGGCCCTGCTCTGTGTGTGTGTGTGTGTGTGTGTGTGTGTGTCCCTGCTGCCCCTGCTGGAGGGTACAGGCCCTGCTCTGTGTGTGTGTGTGTGTATGTGTGTGTGTGTCTGCTGCCCCCTGCTGGAGGGGACAGGCCCTGCTGTGTGTGTCAGATTGTGTTTCTCTGCGTGCCGTGGCAGGGCTGTGTGCACGGGATGGTTTGTGGGTCTGTCTGTGTGTTAGTGGTTGCGGTGGGTGAGAGGTGAGCAGTGGTGTGTGTCTAGAATGCTGTGTGTGCACTCACAACCGAGGCGATGCCTAAGCCAGCGCAACAACAATACCGCAGGTTGTGCCCCCTAGGGGCTAGGTAGCGGGAGTCCTGGCTCCCAGCCCCACCCTGCTCTAACCCACCAGCCCCCACTTCCCTCCCAAAGCCAGGGAGAGAACCCAGGAGTCCTGGCTCCCGACCCCACCCCACCACTTTATCCACTAGGCTCCCCCTCCCCTCTCCTCCCAGAACTGAGGAGAGAACCCAGGAGTCCTGGCTCCCAGCCCACCCTGCTCTACCCCACTAGACCCCTCCCCCCCCAGAGAACCCAGGAGTCCGGCTCCCAGCCCCCCTGCTCTGGCCCACCAGCCCCCCCCCCTCCCAGGGAGCCCGGGAATCCCAGCTGTTGGTACCTGGGATCAGCAGCGCGGAAGCCAGGACTGCCAGCAGTGCCACCGCCGGCGCCCCACGTCCCGCCCCAGGGCCCCCCATGGCCCCAGAGAGCCCGGCTCGGAGAGATGCAAACCCCCTGGGATCCGTGCAGCTGTGTGCAAGGGGGCGAGGCTCAGCCACTTATGGGTGTGTGTGGGGGAGCCTCTAATTTATACCCCCGCTCCCCCCGCACCGCGCCGCTCAGCCGGATTGCACCACGCAGCCGCTTCCGCTGCTCTGGTGCAATGACCCCATTGGGCAACCGGTACCACAACGGCCCCTGGCTGGAGACGGGGGGACCCAGGCCCTGGAGGGGGGGCCGCCGGGGTGACCCCGAGACACCCTCCCCCATGCCCAATTTCCTCCCCATTCTCCTCGCCCTCCCAGTCCCCATCCCTCACGCCCGGGGGGAGGTGTAGCCCAGCGGAGCAGCTTACCTGTATTATATTCATTGCTTTGTTATCCTGCTGTATTAGATTTAGTAGTAATGCAAGGAACCTACCGGCTTTTATCCTGTAAGATTCGGCTTTAATAGCTAGTGTGAGGCTTGAGGCCAATAACCTTTGGTAGAGGTAAACTTAAGTAACTTATAAGTTATAGGGAACAGGAAGTGGCACGCCAGCGCGGGAATTTTGTCCAGAATACCGACATCGGCCACCCACAGAACGTCGCTGACGTCCGCATCTGGAAATGACAGAACCTCCGACCGCAAAGGTGCCATGACAGCAAATGGACGTGTCTGCTACTAGCGTAACATCAGACATACACTAACCCAGGGGTGGGCAACCTATGGCACGGGTGCCGAAGGCGGCACGCGAGCTGATTTTCAGTGGCACTCACGCTGCCCGGGTCCTGGCCCCCGGTCCAGGGGGGCTCTGCCTTTTAATTGAATTTTAAATGAAGCTTCTTAAACATTTTAAAAACCTTATTTCCTTTACATACAACACTAGTTTAGTTCTATATTACAGACTTAGAGAAAGAGACCTTCTAAAAACGTTAACGTCTATTACTGGCACGTGAAACCTTCAATGACAGTGAATAAATGAAGACTCGGCCCAGCACATCTGAAAGGTCGCCGACCCCTGCACTAACCTATAGAAAACGGACACTTTAAGGGGCGGAAATACAACTATGCATTGGTCATGGCAGCGTCAGCGTAACCGACTATAAAAGTAACATCCCGGGGGCAGCGGAGAGGCTGGAGAGATGCAGACCGTGGGAGGGGGAAGATGAGGACGATGATGGTGATGAGAAAGACCATGGTTAACATTGCAGGGTGTAAGGATGGACGTCCAAATGTCCTTTCGGTGTTAGCTCTAGCTGCCTTGTGGAGTTTAAGTGTGTGTCGAACTTTGCTAATTTATTAATAAATCATTTATTTGTATATAGATATGAAGAGTTCCTATGGTGTGAGCGTTGCACCTGTGCACTTCAGGGTTCCCAAATTATCTGATAATTTTACAATAATCATGGGGGACAAGAACCCAACCTTGGGTCAGCCTACAGAGGTTGGGGGTTCGGCTCGTGATCTGCCCGGGGGGCGGCTCTGTGTGTGTGGGTCGGTGGGGGCGTTCGATGGGACCACATGTGGGCGCTGGACGGAGGGAATCCGGGCCTGAGGGAAGGGGGGCAGTGGGGGTGAGACCTACACAGGAATCCCCTCCACACACATACACAGTCACTCACTACCGCGTGCATGGACAGCCTCCCTCAGGCACACACCCAAACCCGGCCTGCCGCCTGTAGGTACACCCAGCCTGACCGGTGTACACTGCACACACACTCACACCACAACGGCCTGGCTGGGTGATGCGCTAAACCCGGGAGCGCAGCAGCGAGCGACACAAACACCCAACACTTGGTTTCTCCGGAAAACGGCTCGTTTGGGTCCGGACCGAACCTGCCGCGCACGCAGCACCGGGCCGGCTTCACCCGCCGAGGGGCCGTTTGGCTTTGGCTCGGGCCGGTCTCAGGGAAAACCAGCGACGGGTGAGCTCTGAACAGGCCAGAAACGCCTTTGCAATTTCCCAGGTAAAATAACTAGTGTGTCTGCTGCTGGCTTTGAGAAAGGCCCAGAGCCGCGTGGGCTGCGGGCGCGGGAAACCCGCCGGGGCAGTGGGTAACTGGGCACAAGCAAACACTGGGCATTTGAATACAGCCACATGGCACCGACCCGAGCGAGGGGCGTCGGCCAGATACACAGCAGGGGGCGAATCAGCCAAACCTGGGCCCCCTGCGCGATGCTGGAGCCAGACGGGCTAACGCCGTCCTGGGCTGGAGAAATGAGGGTCTCGAGGCGGAGCAGGGAGGGGCTTTTCCCTCTGGAGCTGACCCGGGGGTGACGCTGCGGGGCCCCGGTCGGCGAGTGGTCAGTCAGCCTATAAAGGTAGGGTTAGGGCTAATATTTGAAGTCAGGGTTCGAATTTACCTTTAGGGTTACCGTTCACTTGAGGTTTAAGGTACACATTCAATGTCAGGGTTAGAGTTTCTCTTAGAGTTCAGGCTGAGTTTGGGAGTCAGGGAAGGGGCTACAGAAGATGTGATTTTGACCTGCACGAATTCAGGGAGGAATCTCAACCGTGATCCTACAAGGAGCCCGACTGTGAGAAAGGCGAGCCCAGCGCCACTCTCCCAGCCTCACACAAAGAACCTGAGTTCGCGCTAGGAAATACGGGGTGTCTCTTCTAAAGAGGGGGGATGTGCCAACGGTGGTCAGAGAGTCCTGTTTAAATCTGTCCCTCTCTCTGCCCAGGCTGCCCCTGGAGAGACGATCCGCAGCCCCCTGGGTCGGTGCAGTTACCAGCCAGTCCCCTGAGAACTTTCCCCGCCAGCACCAGCGACAAGGCGGCTTTGGTTACATCTCGTCCTCATTGCAGCCGCTCGGGAAGGGATTTTCTCCCTTTCCATGGGTTGTGGAAGCCGGGGGTTATTATACCAATGCCTGCGATACGAATGTTCCCCGTAATGCGTCTTTATTCCCAGGTGCCCGGTCCCAGGCGTTGCTGGAGTCCGAGGGGATGTGAAAAAGACTCTCCTGCAAAGCCTCCGGGTTCCCGTTCACCAGCTGCTGGATGGAGTGGGTCCGTCGGGCCCCGGGGAAGGGACTGGAGCCCCCGTGGGAGTAGCACACACTACGGTGACGCAGTCAAAGGGCGATTCAAGGCGGCAGACGTTAGCAAACTCAGGGAGTTGGTAGGTAAGATCCCATGGGCAGCAAGTCGAAGGGGAAAAGCAATTGAAGACCAGTGGTAGTTTTTCAAAGAGACATTATTAAGGGCACAAGAGCAAAGTATACCACTGCGTAGGAAAGACAGGAAGGATGGCAAGAGACCAGCCTGGCTTTACCAGGAGATTGTCAATGAGCTGAAACTCAAAAAAGAGTCCTACAAAAAGTGGAAACTTGGTCAAAGTACAAAGGTTGGATATAAACAAATAACACAAGTATGTCAGGACAAAATTAGAAAGGCCAAGGCACAAAACGAGATCAAACTAGCTAGAGACATAAAAGAAACATTCTGCAAATACATTAGGAGCAAGAGGAAGTCCAAGGACAGGGTAAGGCCGTTACTCAGTGAGGGGGGAAAGACAATAACAGAAAATGTGGAAATGGCAGAGGTGCTGAATGACGTCTTTGTTTCGGTTTTCCCAAGAAGGTTGGTGACGATTGCATGTCTAACATAGTGAGTGCCGGTGAAAATGAGGTAGGATCAGAGTCTAAAATAGAGAAAGAACAAGTTAAAAATGACTTAGACAATTTAGATGTCTTCAAATCACCAGGGCCTGATGAAATACATCCTAGAATACTCCAGGAGCTGACTGAGGAGATATCTGAGCCATTAGCGATTATCTTTGAAAAGTCATGGAAGACAGGAGAGATTCCAGAGACTGGAAAAGGGCAAATCTAGGGCTTGTCTACACTACGCCAGCTACTACAAGGTGGGTGCAAAACTGGTGGGAAAACCGTTCCCAGAGAGTAGTCATCAGTTGTTCAGAGTCATGCTGGAAAGGTGTAACAAGTGGGGTCCCGCAGGGATCAGTTCTGGGTCTGGTTCTGTTCAATATCTTCATCAATGATTTAGATCATGGCATAGAGAGTTCACTGATAGAGTTTGTGGACGATACCAAGCTGGGAGGGGTGGCAAGTGCTTTGGAGGATAGGATGAAAATCCGAAGTGAGCTGGACACACTGGAGAAATGGGCTGAAGGAAATAGGATGACGTTCAATAAGGACAAATGCAAAGTGCTCCGCTGAGGAAGGAACAATCAGTTGCACACACACAATGGGCAATGACGGCCTAGGAAGGAGAACTGCGGAAAGGGATCAGGGGTCAGAGTGGATCACAAGCTAAAGATGAGTCAACAGTGTAACGCTGCTGTAAAAAAAGCAAACACCCTTCTGGGCCGTGTTAGCAGGTGTGTTGTGAGCAAGACACGAGAAGTTGTTCTCCCGCTCTGCTCCGCGCTGATTAGGCCTCAACTGGAGTTTTGTGTCCAGTTCTGGGCGTCACATTTAATTAGCCAACTTTAATTTTTGTGATGATTTTAAAACATGAGTTATGGTTAATAAAATGGTCATGAAACATTTTCCAGTGTTTATGATGGTGCCATACAGCCCCCCTTCGCCCTCATGGTCTCACCCTCCCAGACATTCGAACACCCCCCACGCTGGTCAGAGCAGAGCCCCGAGGACAATTCGAGAGTTTGATGCCCTGTTGCCGAGCGAGCGATGCCAGGAGCTCCAGCTATTGTGCGGAGCCCAGGGCACGCACCAGGGCGCCGTGATCCCCGTCCGTCCGTCCCTACATGGGAGCAGATTTGCTCGGGGCTGGTCAGCTGAGCAGAGGGGACGTGAGCGGGGACGTGAGCCAGCGGCTGGGGGTTGAAGCTGGGTAAATTCACCCTGGGAATAAGGCGTCGGTGTTAACCAGGGAGGGGTCTCACACCTCTGCTCTGGCTCTCGCAGGGACCGGGTCTGGGCAGGTCAGGGGAGATCGGACGAGATGTAACAGGATGTGGTTTTTGTGAGGCAGGCTGACCAAAAGCATGTGACAGGAGGTGGTTTTCGCAAGGCAGGCTGGGCTGCAGGACACCTGGGTTCTCACCCCAGCTCCGCTGCTGGGAGCCTGTCACTGCCCTGCTGCGGGGCTCAGTTTTGCCATCTGTCAAATGGGTGGAATGATCCTTGTAGATCTTGTGTCTGAGCAGCGTCCGACGCGACGGGGCCCTGATCTCTGTGGAGCGTCTGGTGTGACAGGCCTGGATCTCAGTCAGGGGGTCCCCGGGGCGTCTGGCACACGGTCACCCCGCTTTTCGACTACTGCTACCATAACAGGAAGAGGAAATACTGCTACACAACACGGGTGACACGAACGCACAGTGACACGCACAGGCTGAGCACGAACCCATGCTGCCCCCCCCAGGCCATATAAAGCCACGCGCACCCCCCACCAGCGCCCTGGGTTGTTGTTTATTGCTGGGCTCACGGAGGCCAGTTCGCTGGTTCGTTGCTTAACGGCCCCTTTCCCAACAAGGGCTGATGCAAGCAGGGAGCCGGAATCGCCGCGTCCCCGGGGGTGTCTCAACACCCCCTGTGTCTTGGCAAAGCCCTGGGGTCCCATGCGGCCACTTCCCGGCCCCGTGTGTGTCACGGTCAGGTTCAAAAACACCGACACAAACAAAGTCCACCGAACAGCCCCAAGATTGACACCACATAGCCAGGGACCCCTCGCCCGGCGCTGGGATGCAGCCACTCTGGGGTGGGGCCCAGGGGTGGGTTATACAGGGACCCCTCGCCCGGCGCTGGGATGCAGCCACCTCTGGGGTGGGTTATACAGGGACCCCTCACCTGGCGCTGTGATGCAGCCACTCTGGGGTGGGGCCCGGGGGCGGGTTATACAGGGACCCCTCGCCCGGCGCTGGGATGCAGCCACTCTGGGGTGGGGTCCGGGGGCGGGTTATACAGGGACCGCTCGCCCGGCGCTGGGATGCAGCCACCTCTGGGGGGGGGGGGGGGCACCACCGGGGTTGTTTATACAAAGCAGTCAAGGGAAGGTGGTGATGGGGTGGGGCATCCGGGGGGGGGGAGGTTGGGGCAGGGGCTTTAGGGGCATGGGGGAAGGTCAGGGCAGGATGAGAGTGTCAGGGGGGTTGGGGGCAGTGTGGGGTGAGGGTCACAGGGACTTGGGGGGGCAGGAAATGGGTCTGGTGTTAGAGGAGGGCCAGGGGGAAGCAAGGGAAATCGGGGGAGTGGTTGATTTGGGGGACAGAGACTGAGAGGAGGGGATGGGGCCCAGGCTGGCTCTGGGAGGGGAGTGGGATCTAATGGTTAGAGCGGGGGGGGGGGGCTGGGCGCCAGGACTCCTGGGTTCTCTCCCCGGCTCTGGGGGGGGGGAGTGGGTATGGCTGGACACAGAGCAGGGCTCACCCCCAGCAGGATAGTGGGAGGGGGACGGACACTCGGCAGAGAAACAGACACTGTCCCAAACTCCCCACATCCCCCGCCTGTGATGCCCAGCGGACCTACAGCGCTACACAGACGCCTAAACACACAACCACACACCCCACACCTCAGCCTCTGGCCGCCGCACACACAAAGCCACACACACCAATTCCCAGGGAAGAACATCACACACAATCGCACCAGCCCCGGCAAAAATATACACCAGAAACAACCCCAGAAGCAAACAAACACCCCCCCCCTCAAAAGATACACTCAAACCCCAGAGAAAAACACCACAAACTCCAACACACAGTGCCCCCCGCACTATCCGCCCACACTCACAACTTCTGACAAACCCATTCACACTATAACGCAACCAAAGCCACAACCACACTCCTAACACAACAGCAACAAAGCCACACTCACACTATAACCTGAACACACACAATGCAACAGTCAAACAAAGCCACAATCAAACACACACAATACAAAAGCAAACACACGCACCATACACAATATCACACACATAGGCTGCCAACACAAGGCACTCAAATACCCAGCACCACAGACACGCAAAACAAGGCAGCCACAACATGCCATGTGTGTGTGTGTGTGTGTGTGTGTGTGTGTGAGTGGGGCTGTGCGGGTGTGATTGTGAGGTGGTGGTGGGGTGTCACACAAACACAGACACGCCCCCAGTGCTGGCATGTTCTCGCTTCCCCAGCACCAGCCCAGGGGGATCCAGGCGCCCCACAAATCACCCCACGGGGCCACCCCCACAGCTCCTGGATCCAACCTCCCTCCCCCCCCCCCCCCGCCCCCCCAACACAGACCTGGACCCACACAGGAACGTCAGGCAGCTCCCCCTGCTGGGCAGGGCGGGAATTAAATAAAATAACATTTATTAACAAAACAACAAACCATAAATTATAATAAAATATCATAATAATTAATAATATTAATTAAAAAACTGGGGTCGTGGCCTGTCAGCTGCCGGCAGATGGGTGAGGGGCTGGGGAGGGACCCCCCGGGGGGACCCCAGCGGATGGGTTGAATCGGACAGGCCTTGGCATAATGGGAAAATAAATTATAGACCTTCAAATCCACGGAGCTATTCCAGGGGAGCAGGAAGTGAGGACAGATTCATTGGACTCCCAGCCGCCCCCTGCTCTAACCATCAGACCCCCCCGAGCTGGGGAGAGAACCCAGGAGTCCTGGCTCCCAGCCGCCCCACTCGGAGTCTCCCCACGGGGAATTAGGAGCTGCTGGACAGCAGGGCCAGCATGGCCAGGAGGGCGGTGCCGCAGAGCAGGGCTGGCTGCGCCGCGAGCCCCGTGGCCGGCCCGGCTCCTGGGGAGGGCGCCCGCCTGCATCCGGCTGTTGCAGAAGTTGCCATGGCAGCAGTGGGCCTGGACCCCGGCCAGGCGCTTGTAGATGGAGGTGTAGGGGGGCATCACACCAGGCCGGGGTGGCACAGCCCTTCAGCACGGTGCCCGGCCCCGTCCGCTCTGGGGAGGGAGGGCAGGAGAGTGAGCCGGGAGCCTGGAGCCAGCCCCCAAACCCCTGCCCGCCCCCGTAGCGAGATACCCCCGGCCCCCTCCCCCCTCAGCCCCCCCCACAGCACGGCACCCCCGCTGAGCCCCCAGCTCCTGCCCCTCCCCCCCAACGAGCCCCCGGCCCTTCCCCCCCACGGCACGGCGCCCCCCGCCGAGCCCCTCCCCTCCATCGAGCCCCCAGCTCTGCGCCCCTAAGCCCCCCCCAGCCTGGTGCCCATGGCTATAGCCCCTGTGGAGCCCCCAGCCCTCCCCCCCCCACAGCACCGCGCCCCCCGCTGAGCCCCCCAGCCCTGTGCCCCCCCCACGGCATGGCGCCCCCCTGCCGAGCCCCCAGCCCCGCCCCCTATGCCCCCGGCCCCTCCCCCTCGCCGAGCCCCCAGCCCTCCCCCCCCATGGCACGGCACTCCCCTGCCAAGCCCCCCGGCCCCTCCCCCTCGCCGAGCCCCCAGCCCTCCCCCCTACGGAATGTGGCCCCTGCCCCTCCCCCGCAGCACGGCACCCCCTGCTGGTTCTGCGGCTCCTCACCATGGCTCCCCATGGCCTCCATGCACTGGTCATGGGCCCCTGGCACTGCACCAGGGTGACGTTTTCTGGGGCGCAGCCGTGGCTGGAGTTCCCTTCGCAGGCATAGCAGGTGACCCCGTTCAGGGGCAGGGGCGATTTCTCATAATCTGAGGGGAAACAGGGTCACAATGGATCACTGGGCAGCCCGAAAATCAGCTGGTGCCCCTCACTCCCGACCCGCAGCCCCTGCCAGCCCAGCCCCCCCCCCCAGCTCTGCCGGTGCCCCCTCACTCCCGGCCCGCAGCCCCTGCCAGCCCAGACCAGCCCCCACCAGCTCTGCCGGTGCCCCTCACTCCCGACCCGCAGCCCCTGCTAGCCCAGCCCCCCCCAGCTCTGCCGGCGCCCCTCACTCCCGACCCGCAGGCCCCTGCCAGCCTGGCTCTGCCCCCCCTAGATCTGCCGGTGCCCCTCACTCCCGACCCACAGCCCCTGCCAGCCCAGCCCTGCCCCCGCCAGCTCCGCCGGTGCCCCTCACTCCCGACCCACAGCCCCTGCCAGCCCAGCCCTGCCC
>NC_088810.1:1394821-1399643 GCF_011386835.1 Chrysemys picta bellii | reverse complement strand
CGGGCCGTGCGGAGCCGTGCGGAGCCCTGGCTGATGGCCTGGTTCACACCCGCCGCCCGGTTCTCTCGCCGGCCTGGCTCCGGGAAGGCGGGGGGTGGGCATCTCCGTCGTCACGGACGAACGCATCATACGCGATCGTGAGAGTCTTAGCTAAGACTTTCGCCATGTTGAGAAGCTCCTGCCCTTTGGAATCGGTTATTTCCTTCCTCAGGTCGGCGATCTCCTCCCCCAGCATCTGGGCCATTTCCTTAAAACCCTGCTGGAGCATGGCCTCCTGCTCCTTCAGCTTGCTCTCCAGCGTCCGCGCCGCCTCCTGCCGGGCATTAGCCGCCTCCTCCACCACCTTGGCCTCCAGCTGCTTCACGATCTCCTGGTGGCTGCGCTCCTGGTCCTTCATCAGCCGCTCCGTCTGCAGCCGCTTCTCCTCCGCCACCTTCCGCTGCTGCTCCAGGAGCTCCGCCGTCTGCTTCTGGGCTTTTGGCAAAGCAGGTGACAATTAAAACGCAAGCCAGTCTCCAGCTTCCCTGGACCCCTGCAGGCTAAGTATCAGAGAGAAAGCATCGTGGGGCACCGCTACCCGACCCACAGCACATGGGCAAGGCCGTACTGCCAGCTGTGTGCCCACTCACATGGCTATTGCACATGGAGAGGGTTCTGGCCCCGGATAACTTTCAAAAGCCCTTCCTATTTGCCTTAATCTGCTTCCCTGGAAACCCCTTTCCCTTCCCCGGGAGCAGAGGTTGGCCAGCGCTGAGACGTTTGGAACCTCCTGCCTTAAATACGTACAAAGGAAATGGCGGAGCAGGTCTAGTGACATCCAATGGGCAAGATTCTAGTCTCAGTTATCCCGGTGAAGACGAGAAATGACTCTCTTGCCTTCAAATGGAGTCACTCTGGATTCACACCGGTGTACCTGAGACGGGAATCTGAGCAGGTGTGTGTGCAGCCAACCTCAAAAACGCTAGGGTGGCAAGTCCTGAAAGAGGGAAGGTGAGGCAGGAACGGGTTGGGTGGGGTCTTGAGGACTTTGTTGGAATTGCAAGCTCTCGCCGTCAGAGCAGGAGGGTCTCTGCTCTTGCTAGAAGGCTGTAGCAAAGCATGGAGCAGACGGCTTAAATCAAGGGGGGTGAATGGTTCCTCACTGCCTTAGGGAGCAGCCTGGTTTGTCTCTCTCTGGTTTGTGCTCTGAAATCTTCAGAAATAAAGTCGTGCTACGGTTCAACCTTCCAGCAAGAGGACTGATGGTTTCGTATCTAACTTCTCCGCATGCATGTTGTGAGCAGAGCAGATCAAGGGGAAGGACAGAGGGAAAAGAATGTTTTCTTGCATTAATATTTCTCATACAATATTATCAAATCTCTTATTTGACTTTATGACTTACTGGCCAGGTCCTTTTCTGCTTCAGTCATCTTTTTGTCGACGTTGAGGACTGTTTCTGCTTCGCTCCTCTTGCTGGCCAGGAACTGTTCCAGAACCTCCTCCGCCTGGGAAGAAGAGATCGCAGAGCACGCAGCTTGGAATGGTCTGTGTGCGCCCAGGCGTCTGATACCAGCCCTTTCCCCCCAGGAAAACACGGCCAATGGGAAACCCCGCGCTGCCTGGGCTGGCTCCAGAGACTCACCTTGACTCCTTTGTTGGGGGTCTTGCGGAAATCTTCCACCACCTGGTTCCGATCTCTCAGATAGAGCTCGTACCCCCCGGGCTGGGAGTAGACCCCGTCTCTGAACTGCTTCTGCATGGCAGCTGAGAGCGTCTCCAGCAGGGCGCGGCAGGAGTCCTTGGACGCAGCTTCGTTCTGGCCCAACAACCGCCCGTAACTTTCCTTGATCGCCTCCTAATCAACAAAAGAGAACGAGGCAAAAGGCAGCGCTGCCCTCAGTCCGCAGGGCAGACGCTCACCCTACGATCGCGCCTGCCCTCCGAGCTCTACCGGGCTTAGCTCCCTGGACTGGAACAGCGCCCTCCCCAGCTCCGCAGGGCTCGCACGCCCGGCTGCTCTCCGAGCTCTACCGGGCTTAGCTCCCTGGACTGGAACAGCGCCCTCCCCAGCTCCGCGGGGCTCGCGCGCCAGCTGCTCTCCGAGCTCTACCGGGCTTAGCTCCCTGGACTGGAAACAGCGCCCTCCCCAGCTCCGCGGGGCTCGCGCGCCCGGCTGCTCTCCGAGCTCTACCGGGCTTAGCTCCCTGGACTGGAACAGCGCCCTCCCCAGCTCCGCGGGGCTCGCGCGCCCGGCTGCTCTCCGAGCTCTACCGGGCTTAGCTCCCTGGACTGGAACAGCGCCCTCCCCAGCTCCGCGGGGCTCGCGGCGCCCGGCTGCTCTCCGAGCTCTACCGGGCTTAGCTCCCTGGACTGGAACAGCGCCCTCCCCAGCTCCGCGGGGCTCGCGCGCCCGGCTGCTCTCCGAGCTCTACCGGGCTTAGCTCCCTGGACTGGAACAGCGCCCTCCCCAGCTCCGCGGGGCTCGCGCGCCCGGCTGCTCTCCGAGCTCTACCGGGCTTAGCTCCCTGGACTGGAACAGCGCCCTCCCCAGCTCCGCAGGGCTCGCGCGCCCGGCTGCTCTCCGAGCTCTACCGGGCTTAGCTCCCTGGACTGGAACAGCGCCCTCCCCAGCTCCGCAGGGCTCGCGCGCCCGGCTGCTCTCCGAGCTCTACCGGGCTTAGCTCCCTGGACTGGAAACAGCGCCCTCCCCAGCTCCGCGGGGCTCGCGCGCCCGGCTGCTCTCCGAGCTCTACCGGGCTTAGCTCCCTGGACTGGAACAGCGCCCTCCCCAGCTCCGCGGGGCTCGCGCGCCCGGCTGCTCTTGGCTACGTCTCCCCTGGGATGGAAAATAGAGTCAGCCACCAGGCAGCCCACCGACTCGGGGTTCAAACTGGGCGATGGCTGGGAAGGGAGAGCGGCAGTGTTTCTCGCCCGCTTGGCCGTGGGACCACGAGCTGCTGGAAAGGTTTTTACAAACCAAAGTCAAGAAAATCTCTCTCCCCTGCAAGATCAGCTCTCCTCTGTCCAGCTCTCGAAAGAGGCAGGAACAGATCAGATCGGCTCAGCCCTGCTGGCGTCCAGACGTTGGTTCACTCTCACTCTCATGGTACCTCTAAAGGAGCCGGGACAGTTTTTGATAAGAGGTTGCCTGTCTGACGGGGGCCAGGTCGTTGTCACTGGCTCGCCCTCCCCTTTTTCACCTGCTCTGCTCAGTGAAATCATAACTGAGTTTGCCAGGTAAAGTATCACCTCTGACATTCGAGTGGGATGAAGTCCCACCTCTCGGAGCTCAGGCTCAGAGCCCTCGCTCGGCGTTAGTTGCCCTTGAGTCCTGTTTTCATAGGAATTCCCACCCCGGATCAGAGCCAAAGTCCATCTAGTCCCGTTGCCTGGTTTAGATCCATGACCATCCTTTGCCTCTCCCCCAGGATGACTTCGCCTTCAACCTCAGAAGCCTTTTGGAAGCCGAAATAAGTGAGGTCACCACATTCCCTACGTCTACACTGACAGAAGGGGTTTAAGTCTGGGCCAGGCCTTAGGATCCGGGTTTCGCCCTCAGAATCCCAGGGCCAGGGCGTCTGTCGCAGGTTAGCCGCGCTGTGCGCACGGCCTGGCAGCAAAGTGTTCAGGGAGGACCGCAGGGCCCCTGATGTTCACATACCATCAGCCGCTTGTGGTACGTGTAACCCTCATCCTTGAAGGAGCGCTGCATGAAGAGCTGCAGGGCGTCCGCCTCGTGTGTCCCGTGCGCCGCCAAGAGCTCGGCCAGCTCCGCCGGCAGCCGCAGCCCCCCCATCCTGGCCTCGTAGTGAGCCAGCGCCTCCCTGAGGGCCGCCTCGTTCTCGATGGAGGCCATGGCGGCCACCGCGTTGTCCAGGCAGGGCACCTGCCCGCTGCGGATGGTGTCCACGTAGCTTCGCACTAAGGAGCCGAACACTGCGGGGAGGAAGGGAGGAGAGAGTCCATTGCAGGCCCGGCGTCCAGGCTGAGCTGGGGGCATCCTGCTCGGCCACCTGCCCCTGGGACGTGGGGTCTGCCCAGCCCAATGCTGCGCTGCTCTGAGATCTCAGGAGGTCTGGGTCTCAGCGAGGCGAAGGCTCCTCTGGGAGCACAAAGGGACCTTCCACGTGATCATAAATAAGCTTGGGCCGAGAAGATGAGCTGGGGTGACAGTCACTCACCAAAACACCCCCAAACCCAGGGCCGGCTTTAGGCCAATTCCACCAATTCCCCCGAATCGGGCCCCGCGCCTAAGAGGGCCCCGCACCCAGTGGCAGGGCCGCCCAGAGTGGGGGGCAAGTGGCAGAGAATCCCTTCCCTGGCTAGAGGCGCCTTTTTAATTTTTACTCACCCGACGGCGCTCTGTGTCTTTGGCGGCAGGTCCTTCAGTGCCACCGAAGACCTGTAGCGAGTGAAGGACCCGCCGCCAAAGACTAGGAGCGCGGCCCAGTGAGTACAAGCCCCATGTGGGTTTTTTATGTTTTGTTTGTTTTTGTTTTTTTAAGTCAACCCTGCCGGGGCCCCGTCGAAACTATTTGAATTGGGCCCGGCACTTCCTAAAGCCGGCCCTGCCCAAACCCAACGAACCCCTAAACCGCCAGAGCCCAGCAGGGATTTTACCAAAGAACCAGAGACTCCAGGAAGCCCCCAAGGGCTGGGCCCAGCTCCTCAGACACGTCGGCTCCTAACGCCCATTGATTGCAGCGGGACTTAGACACCTAGGTACTGCTGAGGATCTGGGCCTAAGGCGAACTAGGCGGTTGCCTAGGGGGGGCGCCAAGATTTGGGGGCGCCAAAAAGCGGTGCCCCCAATGTTTTTTTACAGCGTTCCTCCCCGAGCGCG
>NC_088810.1:1214821-1389821 GCF_011386835.1 Chrysemys picta bellii | reverse complement strand
ATCGGCAGAAGCCCGGCTCCACCCCCTCCCCCATCTAACTCACCTGGCCAGTGAAGTTAAGGGGAGCAACTAATTGGTAACAACAAGACGGAATGGGTTTGTGTGTGTGTGTGTGTGTGAGTGTAAGTGTAATATATTATATGCATATAATACAGTGTTAATGAATACATGTATTACTAATAAATGTGGCGTTCTGCCTTATTCCCCCTGAAAAGATCCTGTGCAGTACTTTAAGTACAACATTTTGGTGGAGAATGCGAAAGGGGGAGCAAGCATAGAATCCACAGTTATTATAAAACTGGTGTGCACACCGCCAGCTTTAGCAAGACTGGCACTAGAGGAAAAAGAGTGTAAACTTTCAGTTAATTAACCAAACTCTGAAGGATATAGGAGTTTAGGTTTAAATTGTGTTCATGACTGAGCTAAAGAGGAGAATTTAGTGTTTCTCGCTCTAATCCGGGGAAGGATTAACCAAACTCTGAAGGATATAGGAGTTTAGGTTTAAATTGTGTTATAGAGGTACATACACCCTCAGCCGTAGCAAGACTGAGCTAAAGAGGAGAACTTAGTGTTTCTCACTCTGATCCGGGGAAGGATCTAATCCGGGGAAGGATTTGTATAATTGGTGTATGAACCCTCGGTGGTAGCAGACCGAGTAATACAGAGGGAGGCTTAGTGTCTCTCCCTCTGGCCCAGAGTGGGTTAAAAACATAAGATACAGATCTTGTTCTGTTAAGCCAAACTCTGAAGGATATAGGAGTTTGGGCAGTGTAGTGTGGTTTATGTTTGTTTGTTTTTTTGTTTTGTTTTGTTTTTTGTAAGTAATATTGTGGTAATTTCACAATTTTGAAGAAAATGTTTAAGGAACGGGACCAGGAAGGGTGGGGGCTAGTTGGAAAGTCCACCCTCCTTGCTAAATTGGTAGTGGAACAAGGCTTGTGCCCATGGAAAGGAACTGTTTATTGGAAAAAGCAGGATTGGGCCCAGGCAAGCAACAGATAAAAAAACTGAAAAACAGGTTGGGTACAGAGAGTTAAAACAGCACTCTCAAATCTTACAGCAGCAGTAACATCAGGAGAAGAAACATTTGAGACCCCAGAAGGGGGCAGACCTTTGGGACCCCTCTGGAGATTGGGAAGGGGGATATTTGGGTAAATTCCTCCTCCCAGGGCCAAAATGCCATTGAAACAGTTAACAACAGTGCCTGCTTCTGCCTCAGATCTCCAGGCCATGGCAAAATGGCTGGAGATTTTAAAACAAAATTTTTTTTCTAGATGGAGTGTTAACGCCCTTTTACTGAGAGAAAGGAAGAATTTACACTCACAAGAAATGCACCACTTAATTAGCATTTGTGCAGCCCCAAGTACCAAACACACTGTGGCAGAGACTAAGCAGGTTCTGCCATGGTGGGAGCACTGTGCTAATTTGTTTCCAAGCTTCTATCTTTCAGGCTCTGAACCAGAACATCAGGAGAGCTGGTACCAGCTGAAGAGTTATAAAATACCATGGTTATAGTGTCATGACAAAGTCTGTGTTCAGTGTTCTGTGTTGCATGTTCTGTGTCTGTCTCTGGTGGTGTCCTGTGCTAGCATTGGGTCCAGAGAGAGAGGGGATACTACACTAGACAGGGCAAATGTCTTTTCCTCTCTCTACTTCCCCCATCTCCATCCAACTTATCAATCACCCCTTGTGTCCAAAAAACTTTGGTTCCCAATGCATCAGGTTTATTTTTTTGTTAGGTTCTCTAATAGTAATTTTGTTGTTAATTTTTGTTCTTAAAACATTTGTATTGTTAGTTACATTTGCTTGTATTATTAATTCCACACTTTCCTCTATGCACTCTGGTTCTATTTCCCCAAGCCCTGAAGGGTAGTTCTTGGGCCCCCATAACCTGTAAGACCTTGGCCCATAATTGTATGGCCCCATCTTTCAGGTCCCCAGAAACCTCTAAAAACAACTGTTAAAAATAGAAAATTCTACAACATTTTAGCAACTAAATGTTAGTTTAAGTCCAAAACAGCTTAACCTTGCATAACAACTGTGGTACTCCTACAAAATCTTATTTGTTGTGTGTGCTTAAAAAGGTCCTGACCTCAGTGACTTTTATTGTTTGATGGCTATTGCAGCATCAAACTTGGGCCTCATTTTGTTTGTCAATGTACCCAATTATTGGAATGGTAATGGTTTTGTTGTATTTCCAATTATTATAATTATAATTGTTTGCATTTGTGTTTATGTTATATCTGGTGTTTAGTCAACTGTAATGGTTTTAGTTATATTCACCTGGTTATAATTGTTTGGTTTGTTTGCAACAAATACAAAAGATTTATATGGTGACCACTCAAGAATTGTTCTTGAGAGGTCAAAAGGGGGACAATGTAGATCAATCTCTGATAATTTTCATATGACTTTACATTGTGCCTCTTCATATAACCTTGTGGTGGGTCTACCCATGTGTGACCTCTGTTTTCATGGGACTTTGTATCAAAACCTCATTTAGAAACTTTGCATTGCCCTTGGTATAATATTATAGCCCCTCAGGATAGAATAAGATAGAAGAAAAATTTCTTTTTGCTAGCAGTAGAACAAGAGCTCTCCCCCCACTCCCCCCCGCCACTCTTAATCAATTGCCCTGTTGAATGAATGAGGTGTGAATGAGCAAGGCATGGAAGGCAGCACCTCCAGACAGCCTCAACTGTTGGAGAGGGGCTGGGAGCCAGACCCAAGGACAATAAAACGTGTCAAGTGGGCTCATTAAAGACAAGCAGACATACTGAGGGCCTCGGGGGTTAGAAGCAAGCACCTTCTTTTGGAAACACCCTTTTTGCAGCATTGGGACAACACTCAAAAGAAAGCAGCACAAAGGACCAATGGACACAGACACAGAGTTTGAATCTGGTATAGATTTGCATAAGAGAAAAGCTGCTATAAAAGTGAGGTGTCTTGCAGAGGACCCCGGGTCTCGTCTTGTCAACATGGGAGCATCGATCCGGATCGGCAGAAGCCCGGCTCCACCCCCTCCCCCATCTAACTCACCTGGCCAGTGAAGTTAAGGGGAGCAACTAATTGGTAACAACAAGACGGAATGGGTTTGTGTGTGTGTGTGTGTGTGAGTGTAAGTGTAATATATTATATGCATATAATACAGTGTTAATGAATACATGTATTACTAATAAATGTGGCGTTCTGCCTTATTCCCCCTGAAAAGATCCTGTGCAGTACTTTAAGTACAACAGCTTCAGCTCCAGCGTGAAATCCCGCACGGCCCAGATGAATTTGGGGAAGAAGCGGGAGTACTGAGTGTCGTCCTCAAAGCCATCCCCGGCCTGGGCTTTCATCCGGATGTGGGTGCTGATCTCAGACACAAAGCTACTCATGGGGCTGAGGAACCTAGCAAAGGCATGGGGCAGAACAGCCCCCCCGAGTCTAACGTGGAGCCCTCCCCCGCCCCCCAGGCCCACCCCCACAAGGATACTGCAGCTGCTCCATGGCGTACTGGTCGATGGTCCCTTTGCTGTTGTAGACCAGGGTGCTGCTGAGAAGCACGGCCAGCGCGAAGATCCACGCGTCGTTCTTGGTGTCGCCCTGCGCAGGAAGGAGAAGGCTGGTGGGGTTGAGGTTTGGGGCCCTAGCAGCCAGCGGGGCTGGAGAGACGAGCCCCCTCCCAGCGACGCCATGACGAGGGACAGCCAGCCCGGGAGACGTGGGCCTTTGCCTGGGTTTGCACCCTTGGCTCCGGGATTTCTGGGGGTGCTGCTGAACGCACGATCCCTGCGAGAGCTGCCACACGGCTGCCGCCCGACCAGCCCAAACTCCAGGCGGCCCCCCCAGAGCTGAGCCCCGAGTCCTCCAGCTCCACCGCTTCTGCTGTCAGTTACCGGGCCGGCCTCCCTCCCTCCTGAGCTGGGCTGAGCTGTGCCGTGTGGGGAAACCCCCCGACACATTCAACCGGCCAGGCCGTGCGAAAACCGGCCAGGTGGCAGCTCTATCTCCCGCTCGGTGGCTCCTACCCCGGATCGCTCTGGAGAAAGCTCCCGCAGACGGCGCTAACCTTCCCCGGGGCCCCTCTGGTCTAGGGTTACCAAACGTCCGTATTTTCCCGGACACGTCCGGCTTTGTGGTTCTTAAATCGCCATCCGGGAGGAATTTTTAAATATCTAAAAACGTCCGGGATTTTGGAAAGACTGCCCGCTTTTCCCCCAGCTCCCAGTGCTTGCACCATGAAACAGCTGTTTCGCACTGCTGGGAGGGAGGGGGCTGGGGGGGAATGCGGCGCGCTCGGGGGAGGAGGCAGGGCCGGGGCAGGGATTTGGGGAAGGGGTCCAATGGGGCAGGGAAGGGGCGGAGTTGGGGCAGGGTCGGGGGGTCCGTGGAGTGTCCTCATTTTTGAAGGTTCAAATATGGTAACCTTACTCTGGTCTTGATGCCCTGCGGAGCCTGGGGAACCCCCCCCCCCCCCCCGTGGAAATGGACCTGTTTGCCCAAGATGCCCTGGAGATCCCACATTCCTGCAGCCAGGCGCCCAAGGTTTCGTTTAGTTTCCTTGCCCTGCCAGCAGTTGAGGGCAGCTCCCTCCTGGGCGTGAATTGGGCTCCATGTGCACGGAGCCGGGCAGCCGTCTGGGGTGGGGGCAGAGCTGGAGTCTCGCTTGCAGCCAGGGACTGGGGGGAGCCGGAACTGGGGAGCTGGTCAGCCTGGGGACCAGGGCAGCAGACAGAGGCCAGGGAGCGGGAAAGACGAGCCCCTGCCCCCACCTAGGAGCTCCTGCGTTCCCTGCCACGCACGAGGGGGAGGGGGCAGTTCTGAGCCTGGCGGGGAGCTGGGGGAAGACGACGCCATTTCTCAGAAAGTTACAATAATTGATCCAAATAACCAGCCGCCGGCATGACAGCATTTACACGGAGGGGGCGTTCGGGGGCTGCCGCGAAGGGACGAGAACAAGGGATGTTTCCCGGCAGGAGAACACGTGGATGAGGCCAGGGAGTTTGGGGTTCCCGCTATGGGGTTTGCCCCACGGTGCACCAGAGGGGTCTGGCAAGGGGGGCGGCCAATCATGCACAGGCCGGGAGATGGACGAGATGAGCCGCTAGGACATTTCCACCTCACCCGTCTCTGAGAACGGTGCACTCCGTTGCCTGAGGTCGTGCGTGTCGGCCATGCAGGGAGCTCCCGGGAGCGGTGGGCAGGGGGCCCGCGCCCCTGGCAGTCAGGGCTGGCCCCGATGCCCCAGGCTGGCGCTAGGGGGCGCTGTGCTGCAGGGGGGCAAGGTGGGGCTCTCTCCTGGCAGCCAGGCCTGGCCCCGATACCCCAGGCTGGCACTAGGGGGCGCTGTGCCACAGGGGGGCGAGGTGGGGGGCTTTCCCCTGGCAGTCAGGGCTGGTCCCGATGCCCCAGGCTGGCGCTAGGGGGTGCTGTGCCGCAGGGAGCGGGGTGGGAGTCTCTCCCCTGGCAGTCAGGGCTGGTCCCGATGCCCCAGGCTGGCGCTAGGGGGCGCTGTGCTGCAGGGAGCAGGGTGCTACTCAAATTCCATTCGGGGCAATGATTTTGCCCTTTGACATTCCCTGCTGGGGTGCCAGGGGAGACGCCCCCTTTTGCTCAGGTCTGTGGGTTGGGGAGCATTTTGCTCAGCCCCCCAGGGCAGCGGGGGTTTGTGACGTGCCCCCTTTCACCGGAGGGGGGTTGGGTCCCTGCACACAGAGGCCGCCCCTCGCTCAGACCCTGCCAGTGACCTCGGTAGCTCCTGCCCCCCTCACCTTGTCCACGTCGCCCAGCCCCTCGGTGTCCAGCAGCACCAGGGTGTGGCCGGCCCGGCGGGGGTGGGGCAGGCACCACATCCAGATGCCCTTGGTGTGCGACTGGATGGTGGAGCCCAGCGAGAACCCTGGGGAGAGACAGACACGGTTGGATCCCAGGAGGTTGTTGTCACACTGCCCTTGGCACCGGGGGGAGGGGGGACCTCAGCTGGGGCATATATGGTACAGCTACTACATAGATAGATAGATGTGGGGTCTGGGGACAGACAGACAGAGGCGGTGTACGGGGATAGACAGACAGACAGCAGCTGTGTACAGGGTTAGCTATGTGGATGGTCGCCCACTAGCCAGCACACATTGGTCACAGGTTGGACAAACCCCCATCCCGGCCGCTCTCAGTTCCTGGCCCTGCCTCCGCGCCGGGGGCTGCACGTGACGACCCTGCGAGGTCCCTTCCAGCCCCACGTTCCCGTGGCTCGATAACAGACTCACGCGAGCCAGGGGATTTCATGGCTGGCCCAGAGGGGGAGGTGAAGCAGAAGGTCTCTCACCGGTTCTCCTGCCGGCCAGCTGGTTCAGAAGGTAGGACTTGCCGGTGCGGTACAGCCCGGCCACGGCCACCACCACCACGGGCTCATCCACGCCACGCAGGGCCTCCAGCGCCTCCTCCATCACCTCCAGCCCCCCGTCAGCCAGGTTGGCAATGAGGCACACGGGCTGCTCCATCGCCCACCTGTGGAACAGCAGGCGCAGAGCCGGAGCCGTGGGAGAGTGGGGGAAGGGCGGCTCCGGCGTTTCCCTCCACCCCAAACCCCTGTTCTCAGGCCGCTCCGCAGGGGCCGCAGCCCCCAGCGTGAGAGTCACTGTCAGACACGCGACCGCTGCCTCGCCACCCTCCCAAGAGAGACGCCGCTGAGGGGAAGTGACTCGCTGAACATTGCATATGAAGTCAGTGGCATAGCAGGGATAGAACCCAGGAGTCCTGGCTCCCAGCCCCTCCACCCCTGCTCTAACTGCTAGACCACACTCTCCTCCCGGAACAGGGGACAGAACCCAGGAGTCCTGACTCCCAGTCCCTCCACCCCCGCTCTAACCACTAGACCCCACTCTCCTCCTGGAAGAGGGGACAGAACCCAGGAGTCCTGGCTCCCACACTTCTGCTTAATCCACAAGACCACCCTACCTTAGGAAATGTAGGTGGCAAGAGATAAACTTTCTCTCCCCCTTGTTTATTCCATCCGACTCCCCCAGGGAAATCTTTATTCCAGTCACTTCTCTGCACTTCCCGCTTCCTTCCCTTTCCACCCCACCAGCTCCGGCCCCGCTACGCAAGCGTTCAGCTCCGTGGGCTACTGACCGGCCCGGCTGGGATCCCGCAGCTCGCTCAGGACAACCCTCGGCCTTCAGCCGCGGCTGGTCAAACACTGGAGCGCAACTGGACCAGCCACAGAGCCAGAGATTCCCCACCCGGCTCACCTGAAGAGCTGTAATTCCCCCGCTAACGGAGAGAAACGTCCCAGGCGGTCGCTTCCTCTCTGCCTCCCTCTCTTCTCTCTGCTTCTTGGCGGATGTTTGAGATTGAAAGTGAAATCGATTTCTGAGCGAGACAGGCTGGGGGAGGGAATAGCTGGTGTGGGACCCACTCCTGTGGGGGAGAGACGCTTTCGCACTTACGCAGAGCTCCTCTTCGGGGCAGGGAAACTGAGGCCTGGGCTGCACGAGAATTCGGGGGAAGGCAGCTTCCGTCAGCCCAGTTCTGTCTGTGTCCACACTCCGTACATGCCCTACTCCCCCGAACTGAGAACAGGGCTTATGTCTGTGCAGTTACCCCAGTGTGGACACGGCGGGTTACCTCGGCTGTGGGCTCTCACTCCTGTCCATTTCATGGCTCCCTGCTTCCCTGCTCGGAGCCATGAAACGCTGTCACCCCAGAGCGAGTGGGGGGCTCCAGCGAAAGCCCATCTGCCCCCTCCCTGGGGTTCTGGCTCCCTGCTCCAGCCGGGCTGATGCCCGGGCTCTGGGGCCCCTGTTCCCCACTGGGAGGGAGCGGGGAGCCGAGAGCCGGGGGAGCTGCACAGAGCTGAGTGGGTAAGTGGCTGTAAGTCTAACATACGTCTGGATGGACGTATGTTTGTAGGTTAGAGGAGCCATTAGTCCATTTCCCAGCCCTCCAGGAGAGCTCGGGGCAGCTCGAAAGCTCATCTCTCTCCCCCACAGCAGCTGGGCCAATGACAGCGATTCCCTCCCCCACCTTGTCTCGCTAACATCCTGCGCCTGACACGGCTACCGCTGCCCTGCAAAGTTTTCTTATTGAAAGTGAAAACAGGAGGTAAAAGATTGATTTCACTGGGGCTTGGGAACAACACACAGAGCGAATTCCAACCCTGCCATGCCCTCTTTGCTGGGAATTGTAATAATTAGCTAGCAATAGGATGGGCCAGTCCATCAGAAATGAACTCTGCTAAGGTTACATTTCACGCCACGCAGGTAGAGAGTTTAGATAAAACCATCGAATCCTCTTGCTGGAAGGCTGCAGCGTAACACGACTTCATTGCTTAGAATCCAGGACGATCACACACAAGAACCAAAACCAGAGAGAGACAAAGCAGGCTGCTCCAAAAGGCCAAGAGGCCCAGTTCACCCCACCTTGCTCTAGGCTGGCTCTCCACAGACTAATTCGGATCGCACACTTCCTTACAGAGCCCCCAACCGGCCAGCAGGCTCAGAAAAACCCCTGGGGATTTAAAGCAAAAGCTTGCATTTTTTAACACAGTGTGCGATACACCGCTGGTCTAGCCGTTCAGGGCAGAGCCCTCGCTTTTGTGTTCTTCCCGCTGTACGTCTGTGACGGAGCAGGGAGCAGGGCAGATTTGACCTGGGAATGTTGCAGGGGGGTTGCAGTGGGGATGTGGGACTTCCCTTGAAGGAAGCTGTGACGTTATTGACATAAACTGGGACCATATAGATCATTGTTGCAACCAAAGTCCTGTAGTGGCACCCAAATCTTGTATAAAGGGGGTCAAATGGGGTGTCTAGGACAAGGTTATGGTTTACTGGTTATGATTATGCTGTCTATATGTGTGTATCAGTTTTGTAGTCGAAGTTATGAATATTGGCTCTACACTGTCTGTATGGCAAACTTATGCTATGCTTCTGGGTGACATCCCAGACAAGCTGAGATTAGCTCTGCCTAGCCTGCTTGATGGCCCATTAAGGACCATCAGCTATACAATGGACCCATTGAGAGAAGGCAGATACGCCTTGTACCTCAGCAAAGTATGCAGGGACTGGCCCATGTGACTCCAGACTCCATGTTGCTGTAATTTAAGAACAAAGAGGTGTTCTTACACCTGGAAAAGACTATATAAGGCTGATGCCTGATCTCCATCTTGTCTTCAATCCTGCTTCTTACCTCTGGAGGAACTTTGCTACAAGCTGAAGCTTTGAACAAAGGACTGAGGACCCATCCCAGCGGGGGATGTATTCCAGAGACTTGATTTGAACCTGCAGTTTATTCCATCGCTGCTGCAAGCCTGAACCAAGAACTTTGCCATTACTGTATGTAATTGATTCCATTTAACCAATTCTAATTCTCATCTCTATCTTTTTCCTTTTATGAATAAACCTTTAGATTTTAGATTCTAAAGGATTGGCAACAGCGTGATTTGTGGGTAAGCTCTGATTTGTATATTGACCTGGGTCTGGGGCTTGGTCCTTTGGGATCAGGAGAACCTTTTTCTTTTACTGGGGTATTGGTTTTCATAACCATTCGTCCCCATAACGAGTGGTACTGGTGGTAATACTGGGAAACTGGAGTATCTAAGGAGATTGCTTGTGAGACTTGCGGTTAGCCAGTGGGGTGGGACTGAAGTCCTCTTAGTCTGGCTGGTTTGGTTTGCCTTAGAGGTGGAAAAAACCCCAGCCTTGGGCTGTAACTGCCCTATTTGAGCAATTTGTCCTGAGTTGGCACTCTCAGTTGGGTTCCGCCAGAACCGCATTGTCACAGTGGCGTAGTCGTGCTTGGATCCACAGAACCAGGTCAATTAAGCTTCGGGTCAGAACCCCACGCTGTCCAAATTTGAATTTTGGGATTGAGAGTTTTGTTGGTTAAAGAGCTGCTGCAATGGCTGAGCAAAGAGCATATGAGGGACTTGGGAAAAAAGCCCTGGAAAATTTGTGTTCAGAAAAGAGGATAAGCTTTAGAAAGAAAGCTACAAAGGAAGAATTGAGAAATCTGTTAATAGCCAGTGATCAGGGGGCAAGAGCACAGCCCTTACCTGAGGCTGCAGAAGATGCAGAAAAAATTAGGATGCAAAGGGTGACAAGTGAACTGCAATTTGAGCATGAACAGAAGCTAGCAGATCTTCGATTGCTGGAGAAGCAAAAAATAGCAGAATTAGAGAAGGAGGCTGATGAGAGAGAAGAGAGAGCTCGTAAGGGGCGTCTAGAGCTGCTCGCTGCGGAACAGGAGACTCACAGGATGGAACAGGAGACTCACAAGATGGAACAGGAGACGGCCAGACTTCAGCTCCAAGTAATGGAAGAGCGGAGAAAGTCATCCCCACCTGGTACTCCACTTCCCCCCCGCCATGAGAAAAACTGGGAAAGGATGTGTCCCATTTACAATGATACTGAGGATATAGAGGAGTTTTTGTCTACCTTTGAACGCCTCTGCAATCTGTACCAGATCCCTGAGGGTCAGCGAATGCCTGTCCTGCTAACCAGACTGACTGGAAAAGCCAGGGAGGTATTCAATGACTTGGGGGAACAAGAAGCCTTGGATTATGAGCGGTTTAAGGATTCTGTGTTAAGGCGATTCAAGGTTACTCCTGAATCTTACAGAGTTAAGTTTAGAGAGTTTAAAATGCCTAAGGATTGTACTTTTGTAGAATGTGCTCATAAGCTGATGGGTTTTGTTAAAAAGTGGGTTATGGGAGCCAAGGTTCATGGGAGTTTTGAAAAACTGCTGGATTTAATAACTTTGGAACAGTTCTTAGACATTGTGCCTGACAATGTGAGAGCAGCTGTGTGTGACAGGGACCCTGAGTCAGTCCTACGGGCGGCGGAGATTGCGGATGCCCATACCCAAAACAGGGCTCGAGAAGGGTGTAAAACCCCGGGGAAAACTGATCACCATTCTCCCCAGTTCAAGAGGAGGGAAGGATTTAAAAATAAACCTGACTCTTCTAAAGGAGTTCAAGGGGGCCCGGAGGGTAGGAACTCACATCCCCAGCAGGTTACATGCTATCGCTGTGGTATGCTGGGCCACATGAGACCAGACTGCCCGACACTGAAGGGCAGCCCAAAACCAGCAACCCCAAATGCCACGGCCAATGCTAACCCTGTTGTTGTAAACTCACAGGCAAGCCACACAGAGCCCAGCATTGGTGCCCTGTGTGCAAATGCTGTTTCTGTTGTCTCTGAAGGATTTGACCTTAAAACTCACATTAAAGCTAAATATGGGGGAAATAATGCAGAGTTTATTAGCAGCACAGAAGTGAATGGAGTGAGGTGTATGGCATGGAGGGACACCGCAGCAGATATTACTCTGGTTAAAGCAAGTCTTGTCAGGAAGGAAGATTATTTGCCAGGTGAAGATGTAACTGTTGTAGCCTTATCTAAGTATTTTGTCAGGGTGCCTTTGGCTAAAATCCACCTGAAATGGAAGGGATTGGAGGGCACCATGGTTGTGGGAGTAAAAGACATAATCCCTAAGGATATTATGATTGGAAATGATATTAAAGCTATGATCAGTCAAGTTAATACAAACCAGGCACAAGAGAGGATTGATCCTAAGGTTGTGCCTATGGAGGGTTTCTCCAAAAGTTTGTCTTTGGAAAGTAGCTGTTTGGCTGTGAATGAAGTTTCTGAATGTCTATCTAATGCCTCAGAAGTAAATCTGGAATTAGATCAAGCGAAGGGAGAGGAGAACAAGGAGATGTTGGATGAGCCTAGGCAGTCTTGTGAGCTGATGGCTTTATCTAGTCAGCAGTTTGGGAAGGCAAGGAGAGTGGAAGATGAGTGTCCCTATACCTTATCTGTTTCCTGTGCGAAGAATAGTGACAGTGAAGGAAATGTGCCTGTGTCTGTCAGGGGTATTGACTTGCCTATGGAGGAAGCTACCCCAGTCTCCAAGCAGTTGTCTGTGAACAGCCCGGTGTGCTGGGACAAGGGAAATGAAATCCCAAGCTGTATGTCTAGTAAAGGAAAATGCGTCTCCAACTCTTTTTTGTCTGTGGAGCAGACAGAAGGTGCCTTTCGGCCTGTGATGGTTGAGAGTAATTTAGTTGTCTCAGAGTTGGTTCTGGATTCAACTAAAGCCCAGGAAGGGAATGGTCCTAAGTTTGCATCTGCTGGGGAGAATGGCCCCGTAACTAGGTTGCATCCAGTTAGTGGCTTAGCAAAATCCCAGAGACCAGACAATTCTGATGCTTGTATTGGGCCTGTTGCTCATGTGTGGTTGGAGAAGGGTGTAACAACTCTGTCTGATCAGGGTGATACCCTAGCCAGGGCACAAGGAGAGCAGAAAGGTAATTTGGTTGTGTTACCTATGGACAGTTTAACAACTTGTAGCAAAAAGGAAAAAATTCCTAAGCTTGTGTGTGGCAAAGAGAAGGGAAGTATTTCTAACCTTTTATCTAGGAAGTCTATGGGTTCGCCTGAAAGGGGATTGTGTAGAGATCTGCCTGATGGGCCAAAGGTGATCCTGAATGTAAGTAAGACCCAGACAGAGTCTGTTGTTGCTCAGGAAAGTGTGCCTTTAGAGCAAGCCCTAGGTGAAGAGGGTAAGGGCAGAATTTCTGTGAGGGGTGAATTGCTGCTTAGAAAAGCTCCTGGAGAAAGGAATCCTCATGGTACTCGGTGCAAGCAGTTCCCTGCAATTGAAGGGTGTGAGAGTGATTTAATCAAGGAAGTTTCAGTTCCTAGCAGCCAAAAATTGTCTGTTGTAAAGGGATCCACTAACTTTCCTTGTAAAAGATCCAGTGTGGGTAGCTTTGAGAAGGTCTCAGAGGAAGTAAAAGTTGTTAAGGAAATGAGGCATCCCTATAACCAAGTGGCTGTGTGGGGCCAACTTGTTGGGGAGACAATGGTGTTGGAACAGGAATGTCTCCTTTCTGATTCTTTAAATGAGCAGTTTGTGCTTCAGGGTTTAAGGACAGATTTGGTTACTGATGTGTCAGAGCAGAGCAGTTTTATGGCTAAATGCTTGAGGATGCGGGGGAGAGGAAGCAAACTCTCACCCGCAGACTCTTTGGATTTGTGTGGTATCTCTTTAAGACAGAGTCCAGCCTTGGAGATGATAGCAGTTACGAATATGAAAACTGGTGGACTGGCTCTGGTCTGGGGTAGTGCAAATTACTTGCCTGGCTGGGAAAGGAAGGACTTGCTAATAGCTGTTAGCAAAGAGGGCCCACCCCATCAGCCAGTGAATTCTGTTAAGCAAGAAAAATCAGGGTTTGATCCTGCAGGACAAGGAGGAAAGAGAAAACTGAAATTTGCAAAGGGAAGCCGCAGGTTAACCCTAAAATGCCCAAACTCCAATGGTATTGAGCCAAAGGGGTGGCATGACAAACATGACTGTAGATGGACACTTGCAATGAACTTGTTGTTATTGCTAGATTTTGTAATTAATGTGTTGCTATTGCCACAAACGGTAAAAATATACAATGTGCCTAATCTTTTGGAGAATTCCTTGAACATGTTAAAAGGAATACATGAAAACACACGTTATGTTAAAAGGCCTTGTTACACTGGGGTTTCACAGGCAATGCATATAAACAATATGGGAACTTTTCACAGGGGAAAGGACATTCCAGACCTAATGTGCTGTGTGAAAAGGAAGACTGAGGCACACTACCATATTGCTTTCATGGCTAAATGCCAAGATTCCTGGACTATGAAGAACATTAATATCTGCATTTATTCGATGTTAATTGGGTTCCAAACATTGGCCCGAGCTTGTATGGATAAAGTAGCAGTTTTCTTTAGCTCTTGGCAAGATCACATGGCACATACAGGAACCATGCTGCCAGAGCAGATCCAATCCACTATTGTTCTAACTAAGTGTTACCTTGAGTTTGTAAAGAGGTTCAATCATGTGGTTGAACATGATTTTGATAAACCATTTCTGTTATACACTGGTATGGCTTCTAACCCAATACTAGCTATAGTGAGACAGAACCCAGAATGGGGAGCTCTTGGGATGCAGTCAGTGATGTTTGTGTCATCCCTTCCTGCATCAATTTTGCGTTGGGGGTGTGACATTATTGACATAAACTGGGACCATATAGATCATTGTTGCAACCAAAGTCCTGTAGTGGCACCCAAATCTTGTGTAAAGGGGGTCAAATGGGGTGTCTAGGACAAGGTTATGGTTTACTGGTTATGATTATGCTGTCTGTATGTGTGTATCAGTTTTGTAGTCGAAGTTATGAATATTGGCTCTATACTGTCTGTATGGCAAACTTATGCTATGCTTCTGGGTGACATCCCAGACAAGCTGAGATTAGCTCTGCCTAGCCTGCTTGATGGCCCATTAAGGACCATCAGCTATACAATGGACCCATTGAGAGAAGGCAGATACGCCTTGTACCTCAGCAAAGTATGCAGGGACTGGCCCATGTGACTCCAGACTCCATGTTGCTGTAATTTAAGAACAAAGAGGTGTTCTTACACCTGGAAAAGACTATATAAGGCTGATGCCTGATCTCCATCTTGTCTTCAATCCTGCTTCTTACCTCTGGAGGAACTTTGCTACAAGCTGAAGCTTTGAACAAAGGACTGAGGACCCATCCCAGCGGGGGATGTATTCCAGAGACTTGATTTGAACCTGCAGTTTATTCCATCGCTGCTGCAAGCCTGAACCAAGAACTTTGCCATTACTGTATGTAATTGATTCCATTTAACCAATTCTAATTCTCATCTCTATCTTTTTCCTTTTATGAATAAACCTTTAGATTTTAGATTCTAAAGGATTGGCAACAGCGTGATTTGTGGGTAAGATCTGATTTGTATATTGACCTGGGTCTGGGGCTTGGTCCTTTGGGATCAGGAGAACCTTTTTCTTTTACTGGGGTATTGGTTTTCATAACCATTTGTCCCCATAACGAGTGGCACTGGTGGTGATACTGGGAAAGTGGAGTATCTAAGGAGATTGCTTGTGAGACTTGCAGTTAGCCAGTGGGGTGGGACTGAAGTCCTCTTAGTCTGGCTGGTTTGGTTTGCCTTAGAGGTGGAAAAAACCCCAGCCTTGGGCTGTAACTGCCCTATTTGAGCAATTTGTCCTGAGTTGGCACTCTCAGTTGGGTTCCGCCAGAACCGCATTGTCACAGAAGCTACCTGAGCTGTAACCTGAGCCAGGAACGGGGGGTGGGGAGAATTAACACCTTCTGCCCGGGAGACCGAACAAAGGAGAGGAGGAGCCGGGGGGAGCAGGAAGGGAGGAGCAGCAGGAGGAGTTGGGGGTTTAGTTTTCGGTTGGGGCTGGGTGGTGCAACGCAGGGAACCCCAAGCTGGGGTCTAAGCTCCCTGAACCTCCCAGAGGGACCTAATTGAGGGGGTCTGGTCGTACCTACACGCTCTGCTTGAGACTGTGTTCCTGTCCTTAAATAAACCTTCTGCTTTACTGGCTGGTTGAGAGTCGCAGTGAATCTCGGGAAGAGGGGTGCAGGGCCCTGACTCCCCCACACTCCGCAACAACGTCTCCAAAGCCGAGGGACTGGTGTGACGTTACTGACATAACCTGTGACCATATAGATCATTGTTGCAACCACTGTTCTATATTTGCAGCAAATATTATACAAAGGTTGTTGTGTAAGATGTCTATGGAAAGGTTATGATTTGCTAATTATGATGATGCTGTCTGGATGGGTGTATCAATTTTGTAGTTGAAGTTACGAATATTGGCTATGTCCTTGTACCTCAATGTGTTTTGATTCTAAGTAGCCTCAGTGAAGCATTTGATCAGCTTCTTGAGAAGGGGCTATTCTCAGTAAGTGCCCGATCAAGAAACACTTAATGGACAATGAACCTTGGGAGACTCCAATCCACATAAGAAGTCCTCCTGGGAACATTCAAGGTAGCATGTCAGCAATGGCTGTCACCTGTAAAGAACGGAGTCATGCAGGGACATGGGACTTGCCCATGGGACTCCAGACGTGTCCTTCCACCTGGAAGAGACTATAAAAGGCAGCTGCATCTCCTCCGTCTTGTCTTCAATCCTGCTTCTGACCTCTGGAGGGACTTTGCTACAAACTGAAGCTCTGAACAAAGGACTGAAGAAGTGAGGTTCTTACCCACGAAGGCTTATGCTCCCAGTACTTCTGTTAGTCTCTAAGGTGCCACAGGACCCTCTGTTGCTTTTTACAGATTCAGACTAACACGGCTACCCCTCTCATACTCAACAAAGGACTGATGACCCATCCCAGCGGGGGGTGTTCCAGAGACTTGATTTGAACCTGCAGTTTGTTCTATCGCTGCTACGAGCCTGAACCAAGAACTTTGCCATTTCTGTATGGAATTGATTCCATTTGACCAATTCTAGCTCTCATCTGTATTTCTTTTTATAAATAAACCTTTAGATTTTAGATTCTAAAGGATTGGCAACAGCGTGATTTGTGGGTAAGATCTGATTTGCATATTGACCTGGGTCTGGGGCTTGATCCTTTGGGATCGGGAGTGTAGTGAGGCGGTGTGGCTCCCCGCCGCCCCGGAGAGGGAAGAGCCCGTCCGGAGGCCGGAGTGGGCGGAGCTAGGGAGCTCTGAGCCCGCCCCTCAGAGGGTCAGGCAGCGACCCGGAAGTATAAAGGCTCGCCCTCAGAGCTCAGTAGGGCCCCAGCCCCTGGGGAGGCCAGACGCCTCCAGCCTAGCCCATGACTGGGAAACCACCGCAGCACAAGGTGCCCGCGATGACTGGCCGGGCCTGCCCTGCGCCCGCCGCCCGGAGGCGCTGCCGGACGTGCCCCGCACCCGCCGCCCGGAGGTGCTGCCGGACCTGCCCCGCGCCCGCCGCCCGGAGGCGCTGCCGGACGTGCCCCGCGCCCGCCGCCCGGAGGCGCTGCCGGACGTGCCCCGCGCCCGCCGCCCGGAGGTGCTGCCGGACGTGCCCCGCGCCTGGTCCCCGAGCCTCAGGCCCCTGATTACTTATAATAAAGGCCACGGTGCTGGCGCAATGGCAGATTCCCAGCTATTTTTAACTGCGTAAGCTACCTCAGAGCTGGCGTGGGTCTGCCCCACAGCTGCCGTCCCAGTGTAGACGGACCCTGAGTGCGAATGGCGTGTGCTGTCCAGGGAGCTAACACAGCGCGGTACGAACTGCCTGGGCCGGGCCTGCCCCGGCACGGCCAGCGAGATCAAGGGGCGTTTGGCCCCAACCACCTCAGGCCGGGCTGAGCATCCCACTAGGTGCCTAAAGCCCTTTGGCAATTTGCCCCCTCGGCCTGGTTTAGGGGGTGGGGCTGAGCCCCCACAGCGCCTGTCGAGTCTGAAAATCAGCCCCAGTGTCTCAAGGGGAGAGGGGTCAGAGACGCCCCCGGCCGCCCGCAGGCCAGCAGCTGGAGTGAATCGACAACTTGCGAACACCACAATGGATGCTGTTATTTCATTGTGCCGGTAGATGCACACACGCAGAGCTCGGGGGGACGGCAGGGACACACACACACACACACACACACACACACACACACACACACACACACACACCCCTCAGCCGTGCAGAGCGTCCAGTTAAAAGCGGATTTCTCGGCGGGCTCGGCAGTGCCCGCGCCCGGCTCTGCAGACAGAGCCCCTGGTGCACATTCGGGGTGTTCTGGTCAAAGCAGTTGGAGTTAAATGCCCAGACTCCGCCCCGCCCAGCTCCGCCCCCGCTCAGGAGTGGGCGTCCTGCCGTCTGACGCCCCCGCGGAGTCCCTGCCTGGGAGCGGGTGGAGAAAGGCAGGACAAGAACTGCCGGCTGGGGTTAAAGCCAGACACGTTCCAGCTGGAAATAAGACCAATATATTTAACCAGGCGGGTGATTAGCCGCGGGAACACGCGCCCAGCGCTGGATCTTTGCAGGACCCCAGAGCCTGCCCGGCTGCCGTTCAGAAAGCTGCTGCTGCCCTTCTGGGCCCGTGGGGTTTGCTGATAGTTGGGGCTTTGCAGGATGTTTCCAGGAGGAGAAAATGAAGCTACGAGTCAGGTCTGTCCTTGGGTGCGATCCTGTGTCTTTACAACGAACGCCCACCCAGGCCTGGTGCCCGGACCGCCATGGAGACGTACAATAGTGGGCAGTTTCCTTGCTCAGACATCCCCAGCGTCTCTCTCCAGCCGGATCTGTGCCCAAGAAGCTGTCCCTTTGCTTCCCGCTTGGGGTCACGCTAGTTCGCCATTGCTTTTTTCCCTTTCTCCTAGATCTTCTACTCTAAACACCCACGGACACATCAGCCTGAAATCTCAGCCATTGCCTTTGCAACCAGGGAAACTACCTGCCTTTAATTTTTGCTCTAGCCTCGCCTGTGGCCCAGTGCCTTGGACAGTGGCTTCTCTAATTTCTGGCAATCTCACTCCATGAGGGGGCTTAATTGCTCCTTCCATTTAGCCTCTGATTCTAGAATCTTCTCCATATCGATATCTGTCTATGTCCAAGGGGGATCTAATGCTGCAAAGCCTCATGGGACAGCTGCGTGGTTCCATTGGAGAAGGAAAATAGCCCCTCCAGCTCTCTTTTCTCAGATTTGCAGGTGGAGGGAGAGTGAGAGATGTCATTAATAAAGACACGGGGACAGGGCTGCTCCAAGCTCATGAAAACCTGTTTAATTCCTACCCGGGCTGCAGGGGGCAGCGTCTCCCGGCGCAGGGAGATGCAGGCGTTGGGGAGTTTGTAGCCACCTGCCGGCCCCTTCCGTTACAGACGGGGGGATAATGACCCAGCTCTCAGCATGCTGTGCCAGGGAAAGGAGACATCCCCACAGCTGCCTCTCCCTAGACACCCGGCAGCCCTGTTACAGCGCCGGCAGGGATAGGGCCCTGGGAGTGGGGTTGCATTTACACGGCCATAGGGGCATGCAGGGAAATCGGAGCCGGTCGCTGGAGATCCCTGTGTTAACACTGTGTGTGTAGATAGCACCATCCGCTCAGCACCTAACAAACACTTCGTCCTCCCCACCCAGAGGCAAGGTCCCCATTTCACAGAGGGGAAACTGAGGCACAGAACAGTGATGTGCCCAGCACAGAGTTACACAGAATTACAATGCAGGAGGTGGGCACAGAACCCAGATGTCCTGGCTCCAGCCCACCCGCTCTGACCACTAGACCCTGCTCCCCTCCCGGAGCTGGGGACAGAACCCAGGCGTCCTGTGATTTCCTTTTGCAGACAGCTCCGGGCCCTGTGTTAGTAGCTGGGGGATCTGACAGATCGCAGGAACTAGTCAGCAGAAGCTTAGTGCAGAGAAGCAGCGTTTGTGGGACCTGCCGCCGGGGGGGACCCCACAGGGGCCCGGCTACTTTCGTCTCTGGGTTTTACTCGGGTTACTCGTCCCCTTCCCCCGCTGGCGCCTGGATGTCAGAAAATCGGACACGCTGGCGATGGCTCTCAGCCCCTCCCCAATGGCGCCGAAAAGGTTTGTCAGAAACTCGGTCTTGCTGGTGGAGTTGATCTCCCGCCGGAGGCCCGAGATCTCGTCCTCCATCAGCCTGGCTTTCTCCGCGAAGCCCTTCTGCATCATGGCCTCCTGCTCCCTCAGCTTGCTCTCCATCGCTCGCTCCGCCTCCCGCCGGGCACTGGCCAGCTCCTCCACCACCTTGGCCTCCAGCTGCTTCACGTTCTCCTGGTGGCTGCGCTCCTGGTCCTTCATCAGCTGCTCCGTCTGCAGCCGCTTCTCCTCCGCCGCCTTCCGCTGCTGCTCCAGCATCTCAGCCTTCTGCTTCTCCTCTTTGGGGGGGAAGAAAGGGGGAAATAGAGGCACAGCCCCTCCCCCAACCGCCTGGAGCAGCCCCCGGGTACCACGCAAACCCGCACCCCCGACTCGGTTGGCATGAGATGGGGCGGGTAACTAGGCAGCCAGCCCCTGACACCAGCATCTCAGCATGGGACCTACCTAACCACGGCTCAAAGGGCAGTTTGGATGGGGACACACAGAGCCACTGGCATGGGGGGCAGAGAGGGGCATTCAGAGCACCTGGCATGGGAGGAGGGGCAGGGGGTTGCAGGGAGTCTCTAAAATAAAGGGGGCTGGGAGGGGGCACCCGGGGAGTTTGCTGGGGGGGGTGGGGGATGCAGGGAGCACCTGGTGGGTGCAAAGAGTTTGGCCGACAGACACTCTGCAGCGTGACCCTGGTATTATTTGCCGTCTGCATGGCCGTAGCACCCACGAGCCCTAGTCCTGGCCCAGGGCCCCGCGGCGCCAGGCGCTGCAGCAACAGAAACCGGGGGCAGCAGCTCGTTTGCAGGAGCTCACCGGCCACGTGCTTCTCCGCCTCCGTCAGCAGGTTGTCGGCCTTCAGCACGGCCTCCGCCTCGGCCTTCTTACCGGCCAGGAACTGCTCCAGAGCCTCCTCCGCCTGGGACCAGAGATGGCCAAGCGCTGGATTATTCATGAGCTCCAATCAATATGCTAATGAGCTCCCTCCTTTCTCAGGGGAGCAGGCCTCACAGGGGACGTTTTTCCGCCTCGGGGCAAAATGTTCCCCCCATGAAGACGGAGGCTCACAGGGGCCGGAGTCAGGGGTGGGGAGATGGGAACTGAGCTGCAGCACAGGGGCTGATCCCACCTCTCTGCTGCCTCATCCCCTCGGGGCTGGAAAATCGACGCTTTGGAGGGGGCTTCCCCACAGTGCGCCAGACCCCCGGGCTAGAAAGCAAGCGACCGGGTCGAGAGGAGCTGCCGGCCCGCAAGGCAAACGCTGTCACCCACGGGGGAATGTGGGTGTTTCTCTACGAGATCTGCTCTCGTTCAAACAGGAATCACTTCAGGGACGTCCTACGCCCGGTGCTGTGCAGGAGGTCGGACCCACTGATCACAGGGGCCCCTCGTGGGCTGAGAATTGATGACATTATGACACATGTGGTGTCGTTTCACCCAGGGCCTGATCTCTGTTCATACAGGGCCGGAACCAAAGCCCATCGCAGCCAATGGAAAGATTTGGACTGGGCCCAGGCAGAGTGGGCCGGGATCCTGGGGGGAATTTGCCCCCGGCGCCTTCCTGCTCCGTGACCAAGGGAGACCTTTCCAACTCCCCACGTGGGATCGGAGTTCATCACCATGGGCCACAGTGACTGCAGGTCACAATTTACCATGAAATACACAGTGCCCTGGTGTGGGGCCCCCGGGCCGGGCACTTGGGCAGCTCAGCACCGGCGGAAGGGGGGCTGTGGGGGAGAAGCTGTGGGGGGCAGGGGAGCAGGGAGGGAGACTCAGCCGCAGACTCAGGGGAGCAGGCGGGCGGTGCGGGCGGCAGGAGCGCCGCAAATGCGGCCGGAGAACTCAGGAGGAGCATGGGGCGGCCGCACAGCCGGCCGGAGAGAAGCAGGAAACTGATGCTTCTCTCTGGTCGCCGGCTGTGCCCTGGGCTGCAGCCCCCAAAGCCCCCGCATTCCAGGTGGCCCTGCCTGGCGGGGGGAGGCGGCTCCGAGAATCGCAGCCAATGGGAGCTGCGGGGGCGCACGGAGCCACCTGCACCCCCAGCACCAAACTGGAACTGCCCCAGGTAAGCGCTCTGCATGTAGATAAATCTCTGATAATTTTCATATGACTTTACATTGTGCCTCTTCATATAACCTTGTGGTGGGTCTACCCACGTGTGACCTCTGTTTTCATGGGACTTTGTATCAAAGCCTCATTTAGAAACTTTGCATTGCCCTTGGTATAATATTATAGCCCCTAAGGATAGAATAAGATAGAAGAATTCTGTTTGCTAGCAGTAGAACAAGAGCTCTCCCCCCCCCCCCACCACTCTTAATCAATTGCCCTGTTGAATGAATGAGGTGTGGATGAGCAAGGCATGGAAGGCAGCACCTCCAGACAGCCTCAACTGTTGGAGAGGGGCTGGGAGCCAAACCCAAGGACAATAAAGCGTGTCAAGTGGGCTCATTAAAGACAAGCAGACATACTGACGTCCTCGGGGGTTAGAAGCAAGCACCTTCTTTTGGAAACACCCTCTTTGCAGCATTGGGACAACACTCAAAAGAAAGCAGCACAAAGGACCAATGGACACAGACACAGAGTTTGAATCTGGTCTAGATTTGCATAAGAGGAAAGCTGCTATAAAAGTGAGGTGTCTTGCAGAGGACCCCGGGTCTCGTCTTGTCAACATGGGAGCATCGATCCGGATCGGCAGAAGCCCGGCTCCACCCCTCCCCCATCTAACTCACCTGGCCAGTGAAGTTAAGGGGAGCAACTAATTGGTAACAACAAGACGGAATGGGTTTGTGTGTGTGTGTGAGTGTAAGTGTAATATATTATATGCATATGATACAGTGTTAATGAATACATGTATTACTAATAAATGTGGCGTTTTGCCTTATTCCCCCTGAAAAGATCCTGTGCAGTACTTTAAGTACAACATTTACCCCAATCCCCTGCCCCATCCCGCACCCTAACTCCCTCCCAGACCCCCACCCCCAGCCTGCTTCTGCCCCCTAACTCCCTCCCAACCCCTGCACCCCCAACCCTGAGCCCCAGGAGGAGAATGGAGAAAAAAAAATGAAAAACGGGGGGGGGAGGGAGATAAGACACAATGTTCCCCCCCCACAGGGGCCCCCCAAAAAATGAAGCTGAGCACAGGGCCCCACAAACTCTAAATCTGTCACTGATCAGACCCCGGTTCCCCCCTGGCCTTTCCCTGCCGTCGCCCCTCTGCTTTGTCCTCAGCGAAGCGGGGAAGCCTGACTCAGCCGCGGGGGTTTAGGCACCAGCTCTGCTGGGGAGGTACAAGCCGGAGCGGAATCCGGCTCCTTCTCCCGGAGCTGCAGTCACTGTTGTAGCTGCCAGGCCAAGACGGGGGGGGGGGGGGGGGGGCTAATTTCAGACACTCACCTTGACCCCTTTGTTGGGCTTGGCCCGGTAATTCTCCACCACCTGGGTCTGGTCCCTGTCGTAGGCCTGGTACCCGCCGGGCTGGGAGTAAAGCCCGGCGCTGAGTTTCTGCTGCATGGCGGCCGAGAGCTCCTCCAGCAGGGCGCGGCAGGTCTGCTCCGAAACGGCCTCGTTTTCTGCGAGGACGTCTGCGTATCGCTCCGTGATCCCGGCCTGGGCACGGAAAGGGAGAAACCCCATCGCAGAGCTACGGCTGGGGCTGGATTCCGGTGCCCCCCGCCTCCCCTGGCTGACGCCTGCGCCCGAGTGTGGGTCACTGGGCAGTCGGGGGATCAGCGGGTCAAAGGGTCATTGGCCAATCGGGGGGAACAGGGGGCCAATGGTCCACTGGCCAATCAGAGGGAGGGTCACAGATTCATTGGCCAATCGGAGGATTGGGGGAGCCAATGGTCCATTGGCCAATCGGTCACCTGGGGATTGGACAGTCCCTGGAGCAGGGACCAGGTTTCGGTTGGGTATCCGTACAGCGCAGGGCACAAAGAGGCCCTGACCCACCACTGGTGCCCAGCGGGCCCCCCGCAGTGCAGATCCATCCCCACAACGCTCCCCTTGCCACTGGGCCCGGCCCGGGACGCCCCCACCTACCACCAGCTGCTTCTGGAACTCCTGCTCCTCGTCCTTGAAGGAGCGCTGCATGAAGAGCCGCAGGGCGTCCGCCTCGTGTGTCCCGTGCGCCGCCGAGAGCTCGGCCAGCTCCGCCGGCAGCCGCAGCCCCCCCATCCCGGCCTCGTAGTGAGCCAGCGCCTCCCTGAGGGCCGCCTCGTTCTCGATGGAGGCCATGGCGGTCACCGCGTTGTCCAGGCAGGGCACCCGCCCGCTGCGGATGGTGCCCACGTAGCTCTGCACTAAGGAGCCGAACCCTGGGTGAGGGAAGGGGGAGGGGTAAGAGCTGGGGGGAGGGGACTGTACATTTGTACAGCACCTGGCACCCCAGGGACTCCGCTGGGGAGTGTGTCCCAGATTCTCCTCTGCGCCCACCCCCGGGGAACAGAGGTTATTCTGGTCGCAGACCCCAGTCCCACGGGGCTTATCTGGGATTCGAACCACAAGAGCTCAGAACAAGCATCCTCTGAGCAGAGCCAGGGCTCCGTAGCCGGGCCTGGAACGAGCTCCTCTCCACAGCAGGTCAGCCTGGGCGACGGGCACCCGTCATGCCCACCCACCGGCGGATTACGCCAGCACCGTCTCAGCAGTCAGCAGGGCTCGGCAGAGCTGGGACCGGGTCGGGGCCGTTTAACTGGCAGCTTGCCAAGGCGGCTGAGTGTCGGCATCTGGCCGAATATGAAGCCGAGCGGCTCAAGGATCCCTGAATGCAGGAGAGGCCCCAGTTTCCATCCCTGCTACAGGCCAGGTGCGACCCACGGCAGAGTGTGTTACCGGTGCCCTCCCATGCCCATCCCCAGGGGATCCAAGCGGTCACAGCCCCGCTAGGGGCCCCTCGTCTCTCTAGCTCCAGGGCTAACAGCTCCTGCTTGCAGGGTTCTGCTTTCACCCCTGGTGTTGGGCAAGAAGGAGGCCACCAGACAGGACAAAGGGAGAGGGACCAAGGACCCCTGGGGTCTCCCAGTGTCACAGATGGTTCAATTCTCCAACACCTGCTAAATGCTCTCTGAAAATAGCCCCCTGCATGCAGGGGAAATTCCTCCCTCCTCGGGGCTGGGTTTCTCTCGGCCAAAGAGGGCAGATCGGCCGGCAAAGCCACCGGCCTGCGTCTCCACAGAGCAGCCGCGGGGCTGACGTACTTCGCCCATTGACCGGAATCCCTCCTTTGACCGTCTTGACGTGGGAGCACTGGAAGACGTAGTCACAGAACCGGCGGGTCTGGTCCAGGAACAGCGGGTCCAGGGCACTGGTGGGTAGCGAATCCAGATGGCCCATCTCCTGCCGCGATGTCGGCTGGACAAACACGAAGCACTTGCGGGTGGGGAAGAAGTTGCGGATGCACTGACGCGGCAGGTTATAGTCCATCACCTTCTTGTTGTTGCCTGGAGAGCCAAGGAGAAGCAGGAGGTTACACCCAGCACTGCGCCAATAACGGAGTTTGGGGTCGTTGGCAGCTTCCAAATGTCAGGGGAAAATTTCAGGCTTAGGTCAGGTGGAAAATGAGAAGTTTTGGCAAATGAAAAGCTGGAAAAAAACCTACTTTGGGGCCAAAGGAAACGTGGTGTTTTCATCCCGGCCTTTTTTAAACACGTTTGGAGTTGGGACGTGGAATCAAATCAAATGGAGATTTTGGAACCAAACGTTATTTAAAACCAAAAGAAACAAAATCCAATGTTTTGGATTTTTTTATTATTTATTTTCCCCCCAACAGAACAAGTCAACAACCCCAACCAGAACCTGCGAACTGGCACCTTACTCTGCAGGTTTCACCAAACCCAGCTGGTCGGCCGTGACTACACACCTCTCCCAACCGCTGTGCGGGAGCTTTGGGGGTTGGGGGCGCCTGGCGCTCGGGAGACGCAGAGACCTGCGCGTTATCCAGCGGTATGGCAGAGCTCGGCGGTAGACAACATAGAGTTAGGGTTTGGGTTTGCGTGGGTAGGATATGTCGAGTTGGGAGGAGGCTTCCTGGGGGTAGGCCATGTGGAGTTAGGGTTAAGGTTCCTATGGGTTATGCCACTTAGGGTTAGAACGAGGGTTCCTATGAATGGGGCTCCCTTCCCTAGGGTTAGGGTTTGTATGGGTTATGCCTCTTAGGATTAGGGTTCCTATGGGTAGGGCTCCCTGCCCGACACTTACGGTTCCTATGGGTACGGATTCCTGCCCAAGGGTTACGGTTCCTATGGGTTATGCCACTGAGAGTTCGGGTTAGATTTCCCATGAGTAGAGAACTTGGAGTTAGGATTTGGGTTCCTATTGGGTAGGGCTCCCTGCTTTAGGGTCAGGGATGCTATAGGTAGGTCACTGCAGTTAGGGTACTTGTGAGTAGGGCCCCCCGCCCTAGATTTAGGGTTTCTATGGTTAAGCCACTTGGAGTCAGGGTTAGGATTCTTATGGGTAGGCACCTAGAGTTGGTGTTTTGGTTCACATGGGTAGGACAGAGCGAGTTGGGATTAGGCCACTTAGAATTAGGGTTAGGGGAGAGGGTTAGGGTTCCTAGGAATCGCACTCCTCGCTCTTGGGTTTCATTTGGACCTGGCCAAGGAACGTTCATGCGAGGGCCGAGAAGGGCCGTTCTGATCACGTCGCCCTATCGTCTCCCCTGGCGCCCCCACATCTGTCTATCCCCACCGCGTGTCTCTTACACCGTCGGCTCATTGGGGCAGGGCCTGTATCTTTGTTCTGTTTGTGCAGCGCACTGGGCTCCTCGGCCTCGGTGAGAAGGGGCCGGGACGCCAGGGTAGATGGGCCCATGGGCCTGATCTCGGGGGCAGGGAGGAGGCAGGATACCAGGGGTGATGGGCCCCTCCCGCACACAGCAGACCCCAGCTCACCTTTCCTCAGGGCCAGCGCGTGCTCCAGGTACTGATCCTCCGTCACCAGCTGCCCCTCGATCCTCAGCTCCAGCGTGAAATCCCGCACGGCCCAGACAAAGCTGGGGAAGAAGCGGACGAACTCGGTGTCCTCCTCCGTGTCGTCCCCTCCCTGCGCCTTCACCTTGATGTGCTCCGTCAGCTCCGACACGAAGCTGGGCCGGGGGCTGAGGACTCAAACTGGGGCCAGGCCTGGGTGCTACCACCCAGCGTGGGACTGAATGGGGGGGATCCCAGCCCCACATCCCCCAAGGGCCACTCCCGGAGCCCCCAGCCCCATACCCCCCAGGCAAGGATACTGCAGCTGCTCCATGGCGTACTGGTCGATGGTCCCTTTGCTGTTGTAGACCAGGGTGCTGCTGAGAAGCACGGCCAGCGCGAAGATCCACACGTCGTTCTTGGTGTCGCCCTGGGCAGCGAAGGGGGGTTGGATCTGAAACACGAGCCCGGGTGCCCAGCACAGGGCCGGGGGGGGCTGCTCCGGGGCCGAGCGCACCGGCCTGGGCTGCCCAAACAGGGGCCCTCCAGTGGGATCAGGGAGGGGATCTCCCCTCTGGGCTTGGCCTGAAGGCGACACGCTGGATGTGTGCCCAATCTGGGCCCAGCCATCCCTGCCGGCTGGTGATACATTGGGGAGGGGCTGGAGCAGAGCCCCGAGGACGATTCGAGGTTCGAAACCTTGCCCCACAGCGAGCCAGGCCAGGACTCCCACTGTTCAGCTGGGCCCAGTGCAGGCTCCAAGGCACCACGATCCCCGTCTGTCCGGCCGGCCGGCCGTGGGGAGCAGAGATTTGCTCGGGGCGTCGAGCAGAGGGGAAGGGGTGTGAGCCAGCGGACGGGAGGTGAAGTGCGGCAAATTCAGCCTGGGAATCGGGCGCCGGTTTTGAGCAGGGAGGGGAATGGACCCTGGAGCAGCCGGCCCAGGGCCCGCGGGATTCTCCGTCCCCGGCAGTGTTGGAATCAAGGGGCTCCCTGGGCTGCCGACCGTCAGTCAATTCACGGACGGTCCGTGAGACAGAGCGAAAATCGGGCCTGTCCGTAAATCCATAAACACATTTCGATATTAACAAACACCCACCGGCTCTGCAGTGGGCTGAGGAGCACCCCCCTTTGGCCCCAGGGCGAGGTCGTGCTGTGGGGCAGCCCCAGAGAGTCCACAATTCCCGGGGTGGGAGGGAATTCTCCTGGCGGGGGAGGGGAGGGCTGTTCTTCGCTGCCGCCGGCTTTGAACACTTCTTCGGAGTCACTAGCACCGGCTCAGCAGCAACTTTGGGCGGGCAGGCGGCGGGCGAACAGCACCCCCCTGCCGGGCTCCCCACGGCTGGGGGGGAGTTGGGGGTCGGGGTACAGCGGGCCAGGCCCAGCAGCCTCCCACAGGCTCCCCGCCGGTAAGTCACAGAGAGGCCGTCACTGGCTCTTTCTATTACGGGAGAATGTTTCCGTAAAAAGATGGGGTCGTCCGTCATTTTTTTCTGTACCGTCCATAAAAATAATTTTCTGCAGTTGGCATCCCTGGCCAGAGGTGATAGGACAGACAGGCCCCCCTGAGCTCCCCCTCAGCTCAGCTGAGACTGGATACATGGGGCGGGAGGGGGACACCCCCACATCAGCACCTGCCCCCCGCCAGGCTCCAGGTCCGAGCTTGGGGGCGCAGTGGAGCAGGGCAGCGGGGGAGGAGGGGCACCCCCAGTTGGGAGGAGTCACCTGGCTGCGCCACCTGCCCCCCCGCAGCTTGGTCCGTCCACCCCCTCCAGACACTGCCGCCCCTGCCTGGCTGCCCCTAGCCCCTTGGCAGGCCAGTGGGTGGGAGGTCCCGGCAGGGCACCCCCTTGAGTATCGTACCCCAGGCCGGGACCCAGCCACCCACCCCTTAGACCGGCCCTGGGGCCAGGCTAGATGGTCACAGGGTCCCTCTGGCCTTGGGGTCTCTGAATCTGCTCCCCAGGCAAGGGCCGCACGGCCCCTTTCTCCAGCCCCGTCCCGCCACCCCCCGCTCACCTTCTCCACGTCGCCCAGCCCCTCAGTGTCCAGCAGCACCAGGGTGTGGCCGTGCCGGCGGGGGTGGGGCAGGCACCACATCCAGATACCCTTGGTGTGCGACTGCACCGTGGAGCCCAGCGAGAACCCTGGGGAGAGAGGAGACGGGGTAGAGACCCAGTGCCCGGGCACGCCTGCCCCCTCGCTCCCGGCGCCAGCCCGGGGCCCACGGGAAGGGGGCTGGGAAAGCTCTCACCTCTCTGCTTCCCGGCCAAGGAGTTCATGAGATACGACTTGCCGGTGCGGTACAGCCCCACGATGGCCACCACCACCACGGGCTGGGCCACGCCGTGCAGGATATCCAGCGCTTCGGGGTTCACCTCCAGCTCCCCATCAGCGCCGTTCCCCACCAGGCACACGGGTCCCTCCATGGCTACGGGCTAAAGAGAGGGAGCAGCAGAGAGCCCTGCAGGAAGGACAGGAGGGTGTCAACAGCTGGTATCCAAGACGCTCTGCCCCAAAGGCGCACGCAAAGGGAGCGTTTCTCCCAAATCCCCCCCCCCCAGCAACAAATGGCTCCAACCTCAGGTGCTATGCCTGGGCCAACCCATAACTGGAATGAGCAGTGAAATAGGTCACGGTGTCATCATTAGGTTTCAGAGTTAATGTGCCAACACTAGAAACAAGGCAGTTCATGCCACTCACAGGGCTTTCGGCTCAGGCTCTCTGCACACTCAGGCAAAAAACCCTGTCTGGAAGAGATCACATTTGGAAATGTTTTCTTTGCAGCCACAAAGGCGGGCAGGGCAGGACTGGGAGCCCTGCGAATCTGTAGCCACCAAAACAACGAGGAGTTGAAGACTAACAGACATATTTGGGCTTAAGCTTTAGTGGGCAAAAAGCCCCTTCGCAGTCCTTGTGCTTCTTCCGTATGGTGGGGGGATCCCGGAGCCTGGGAGCGAGGCCAGAGCGACCCCGGAGCAGGCTAAACAGCACGTTGCCCCAGCAGCAGTGAGATGACAACACCCCGCAGGGCCCTGATCCGGTTGGGTTTCACACAGCTGGGGAGTGGGGCTGGGTTCCCTGCCCCCCTACCCCCATGTGTGCCAGCCTGGCCCGCTGCTTTAACTGTCCTCCGGTCTTTGCCCTGCCAGGACCTCCCTGGGGGACTCCCTAATGAGCGGGTGCGAGCTCCGTGCCCTGACAGGCTCCATACACAGCTCAGGGAGGGGGGGCTGGGCGCCAGGACTCCTGGGTTCTCTCCCCAGCTCTGGGAGGGGAGTGGGGGCTGGTGGTTAGAGCAGGGGGGGCTGGGAGCCAGGACTCCTGGGTTCTCTCCCTGGCTCTGGGAGGGGAGTGGGGGCTGGTGGTTAGAGCAGGGGGGCTGGGAGCCAGGACTCCTGGGTTCGTTTCCCAGGGCCAGCAAGGCAGATGTGTCCCGCAGGGGGTCTCTTACCAGGGGCTGGTCGCTCAGCCTGGGAGCCGGCTGAATTCCGCGGGGGCCAGCGTCCCTCCTGCCCGGTCACCAGCCCCAGCCCGTCTGGGAAATGAGAGGCGAAGTCACCCAGAGCCCAGCCCCGCTCAGCCGCTGCGTGACACTCGGCTCCTCCTCCGGCCGGGGCGGGACTCCTGGGTTCTCTCTTTGGCTGGGGGGGGGGTTGCTTGGTGAGTTAGAGCAGGGGATCGTGACCCCCCCCCCCCGCAGCACAGGTGGCCCAGCCCCGCCCTGCAGCTGCCGCCCCACATCCCGGGGCGGGGGACGAGCCGGGTCCGGCAGCTCCGATCCCTGAACGTGTCAGACTCCGATGGAAACCGAAAGCGGCCGGAGCCTTTCCCGGCACGGGGCTGATTCCGGGAAACCCGGCGGGGGCCGGGGGGGCGCGAGTCTCTCGGAGCTGGGGCCCGGCGGAGCCTGCAGCCGCCCAGCTGGGGGGGCGGTCCCGCGGGGCGCAGGGGCTGCGTCTCCATCCGAGGGTGCTTCACCCCGGGCTTGCCACGCCGGGTTTCCGGGCGCAGAGGCAGCTGCTGGCAGTACAGGGGCCATGACACACAGCACAGCGGCCCGAGGGCACCCAGGGGAAGGCCTCACTGCAAAGCCTGCCGCTGCCCCCCTGCTTAGGGGGCAGAGCTGAGCCCCAGTGCGCCGGGAGTGGGGAGACGTGTCCAACCTCAGCTGCAGCCTCGGACCCCCCCTTGCCTCAGTTTCCCCATCTCCTCCCTCCAAAGTGAAAATCTTCCCTCCTCGGGGAATGAAATTCCAGATGAAACAGGAACCCACCGTCCTTGGCCTCTTGGGATCCCAGCGCCCCCCCTCCCCACCGAGCCCCCACCCCTGCAGCACAGCGGCCGGATCAGACCCTGCTCTCCACCCCCTCCCCCAGTGCCAACCCGGGGTGACCCCGCTGGCTCCCCCAGCCCCCACGTTAGCAGCCACTCCCTTTGCTGCTCGCCCGGGTTACGGCCCCGGTGCCCTCTGCCCACAGCTGGCATCTGACCCGGACCAGCTGCCCCTGTGGATCCGAGCCCCAGGGGACAGGGGAGCAGCCGGGACCCACCTGCCCGGGGTGAGGGTGGCAGCCGCGCCCGGTGTCCGCTCGGTCTCCCTCCCGCGCCGTCTGTCCAGCCGGCCGTGCGGCTCAGAGCCGGGCTTTCCCCACAGCTGGTTTGGAAACGGGACGAGTCAGATGGAAACAGAAAGGGCCGCGGCTGGGGCCGGTTTAACTGCTTCAGATTCAGGGACGGTGCAGGGATCCCGGGATCCGGTCTGACCCCCTGCGCGGCACAGCCCCCAGCCCCTCGCCCAGCCCCCTGGACCAGCCCCGAATCGGGGGTTACGGACTCCAGGGACAGCAAATCCCCTAGTTCAACCCGCGAGTGCCCCTGCCCCACACTACAGGGGAAGGGTCCCACCCCCCAGGGTCGGTGCTGGCCCAATGCGGTGCTAGGGGGCACCGAGCTGCAGGAGTGGGGGCTGGGGGGGGCACTGGGATCCCAGGGGGCCAAGGATGGTGAGTTCTTGTTTCATCAGGGGAGGGTCAGCCGGGGTCACCAGCTTGGAAAGACTCTCTCCCCCACCACCGGCTTTCCCGGAATCAGCCGGGTGCCAGGAACGGCTCCGGCTGCTTCGGTTTCCATCTGACTGGCGCATTCACGGGGTTTAGAGCAGCCAGACCCAGACCCAGCTCGTCTCTCCCCCGCCTGCCCCCTCCCGGCCACGGTATGTGAGTCGCTACCATGGACATTTCTCTGACACATTCGCTCCACCCGCAGCAGCCCGAACAGCGAACGGGCCGCAGAGACGGGCAGGCGAGGGAGCGATAATCAGACAGACATGCTCCTAATGCCACTGCCCAGGGGCCGCCCACCCCGTGAGCACTGCGGGCAGTTCTGGGGACCCGGCTCCAAAAAGACAAATTAGAATTGGAAAAGGGGCCAAGACGGGCACCAAACATGGCGAAGGAGCTGGACCCGCGTCCGCATGGGGAGAGATTAAACTGGGACTAAGGGGGACTGTGAGCGAGGTCTAGAACCTCATGGCTGGTGCAGCGAACGGGACCAGGGAAGTGTTCACATGCCAGGCGAACCAGGGGCCACCCGATGAAAGCAGCCCCCAGCCCATGTCCCCACCCCCTCAGGTGCATCGGCCAGGACAGGTGGGGGGCCTGGGACTCACCACAGGAGTTCGGGCTCCCTGGGTGGCTAACCACAGCCCAGCTCTGGCTTCTGGCCTGGTCAGGGGGCAGGGTGTCGGGGGGAAGAAGAGGAGCAGGGGCAGAGCCGTGGAGGGGGTGGGACCTCATGCCGCCCCCCACACACTTCTACCAAGATTCCGCCCCTCAACCCCCGATCCTGCCCTCTTAGGGTCATTAGACCGATGGGTAGCGCCGGGACCGAGGTACTTGGGCCGCCAGTCTCTAAGGTGCCCCAAGGACCCCTCGTTGTTTTTATGAACAGGTTCTCTGCGGTTTTACCCTGGGATGTGTCTGCAGGCTCCCTTTTTATTGAACCATGTGCAAAAGGGCTAAAAGCAGGAACGGGATATCAGACAGGCTTGTCTCTTAAAGGGTTTATTCCTTTACAAGCCTTACAACGTTCACCTCTAGCTGGTAACAAGTGAGGGAAGAAGCAATCGTCTTCTCTCTGACCCACTGGCTCCCAGATGCCATTTTTGCTGCTGCTTCAAATTGTCCTCACTAAAATCACACTCTATTCTTTCAACCTTTTCTCTCGAAACAAGAACCCAATGTATCAAAGCACAAGCATATTCAACAGAAACATAAACCCATTCAAACATAACAAATAATCAATCCTTTTCCCAAAATGGCCGACGGCGCCCAACCTCGACACCAGCGGAAATGGGGATGGAGGGCGGGACATAAGCCCTAAATGGAGCATGGAAACCTGTCCAAAAAATACCTAGTGATGAATACTATCGAGCCGTTTACTCCCGAGCTTATCTTGCCACTGCCCTTTGAAGGCCCTGAGCCCTCAAAACAATTACAATAGGGATATTTTAGGAGTTTTTAATAGCATCAGAGAGGAGGTGAGCCTGCACCCCTGGTTTGTATTTGAAGCCTGTTTTTAATGGTGGGTTCAATGATTACCACCACTGTGGGTTTGGAAATGTGGGAAAACACTGGCAACGTGGTTGTGTGATCTCAAACCTGCCATTCGCTCCCTCGGAGTGCCGTGTTTATCAGCTGCTGTTTATTATCTACAGCATCACGGACTCGATTCTTAGGCTTCTTGCTTAAGGCAGCACATCTGGCTGGTAAAGCCACCAAGTACAATCCCTGCAACACAGCTGTCTTGCTCGGTGCGTCCTTTACCGTAGCATTGGTCAAAAAGGCAGAAAAACATTTGCCTCCATGGTTGCCTGTGGCTCTTTTGCTTTTAACAAGTCAGTGGAATACAGCAAACCTCTGGAATGCTTTGTCAAAAAATACCCCCAAAACTTTCCACATAGGTATCCAAAGGACACCCCATTAAAACCTCAGAAAAACAAAAGTGCGAGGGGGGAAGTGGGGTAAGAAGCAACTGATTAACCCTGCAAAGTCATTTTACAGTACGGTCGAACAGCAGGAAATTTAGCAAACTGAAAGGAAGACGAAAAGGTGATAGTTAGCTCTGAGCAAAGAGTGGGGCTTTCTGGGTTCAAACAGTTGGGAACCCTCACCCCTAGTTGTTATCCTGGCTCTGGGAGGAAAGTGGGGCTCGTTACCTGTTCTTGCAAACCCTGAATTTATTCCCCCAGTGTCTGTTGATTTTTATTTTTATTTTTTGCATGCCAGATGGATGGCAGGATTGCCTTTCTCTGCTGCAATTAACTGTTTCTGGGCAACTCCATGTGTTAATACATCAATCCTAGACTTTAAGCTGCTCACTCTCCGTTTTCCACTTTGAAACTCTTTTCTCCACTCCCCGGCTACCAAGTCACAGCTCCTGTCTTTGAAGATGGTCTGCTTCTAACGCCTGTCGTGCAAAATTATCTGTAACCAGCCCTAACTTCAATTTGCAAGCCTCCAGTTGCCTTTCCTGGAGCAACACCAAGCTTGAAAGATTCCTGGCAGCTGTCCATAGTGCTTTATGCTTTATAAAAATATGTTTGTAAGTGTGAATATGATGTCACTGGAATATGCTTCATATTATTCATAATATAATGTAACTGGAATATGCAGAAGGTCTCTTGTAAGGTATCATTACAAAGCTTATAATCACGGAGTGTGGTCATCCGATTTGTATGAATGTATCAGTCTTGCATCTAAAACTAGAAATATAAAGTATAACTCTGAAGTCCTGTTCTAATTATGAAAAGTGTGGATCATTAATGGTGGTTTAGAATCTTGATGGCTCCCATCAACTAGGACAATTGGTTGTAAATGGCTCTGTTTACTTGCAAACCTTCCTGGGAGTCAGGCCAGGAAGAGTGAAGGCTTGGGGTCTCACAGGACCCGTGTTGCTGCAGGCTAGCGTGTCTGGCTCAACAAGGCAGGGTTCTGGAGTCCCAGGCTGGCAGGGAAAACGGGCTCAGAGGTAGTTTCAACACGTCAGGTGACAGTCCCAAGGGGGTCTCTGTCACCGAACCTGTCACACTGCCTTTATCATATCTTTCTCTGGTTTTGGCTTCTTGCCTTTATAATATACTTCAAATCCCTTACAAGCAGACTGAAGTGCCTCCTTTTCCTGGAAGGCTCCTGTCCACATGTGCACAAACCTCATTTTGCTACCCATTTACCAAGAAGGGTGGGCTCCTCGGCTAGCCCCCACCCCTCGGGTCCCCTTCCTTGGTGTCTGGGGTGGGCATTCTGCCACTAGGTGGCAAATCTTGGCTAGCAGAATGGCATGGGTATTCTTTTATTATTCATTGTGTGAGACTCGATCAATTCGGTCCAAATGACCTTAGCGTGCCCGCATTCTTCACCAAATCTGTTACCCGCCCAATACATGACTTCACCCCTAACCCTCCGTCGTGGGTACTCAGGGTATAATATAGGGCTCCCACCCCTACCCATCCTCATAGGTACTCCAGGCATAAGGGACCCAGCTTTACCCTCCGTGTGCTCAGGGCTAACACCCATTTCCAGTGGACTCAGAGCAACACCCATTCCCCGTGGATGGATCTGCAAGGACTTTTTTCCTCCAGTGAATATCCTTAAACATGTACAAGTATTTATTAACAATTAGCAACAAATCAAAAGAATACACATGCCAAGCATCTTTGTGCTTTGCACTCCCAACAAAGACAGAGAGACGTCTCCTGATGGCCAGAGCAGCTTTGGTCTTGAACTGTATCCTGGTTTTAAGTTCCAACAAGCCTGTTTTCTGACCCTCATTATATAGTTAAAATAAGGATTTCTCTTATCTATGTCTTAAACAATTATTTTACTCAAAGTATAGCTATGCACATTTTCTCTATACAGGGGTTCACCTGCTTAAGACTGCCTACTCATTAGCTTTTGTGTTTTTCAGAGTTAGTAAAAAGTTCTCAAGGTCGACTTATCTTTATGCTTCGTTAGTGGGATACCCTTGCAAAAGCAAAAGCTCGTACTTTTTATTATCAAGAAGAAGCTGCAGGAACTCAAGGTGAGCTTGTCCATTCTCTCCCCATTGTCATGACTTTGGGAATATCTATCTATCCCTGTTCGTAATGCTGCAGCTCATAGTTTTCTCTCTGTCTGCTACATCAAGGCCGAATTCTCCTGACTCTATAGTTTTGTTTCCAACTCATGGCGGGTGAGCACACAAGATGGCTGCAGGTGATGCTAAGTCCAGACACAAGAAGGCCGTGGGTCATGTCAAGTCCAGACCTATCGTTACACTCCCCACCTTGATAACACTTTACCAAAGCCATCGTCACCACAGGAGTCCAATACTGGCATTTGCTGAGCTCGCCTCCTGGGTAAGGCCAAGAATGACATTTGTGGACTTTGAATACCAACCTGTCGTCCCTTCTGCACAGTTCTCCTTCCCCAGCAAGCCAAGGCCACCATGCTTACTGGTCAAACCAGCTGAATCCCGATGATCACCACGATTGGATGCAAGGCCACGTTTAAGATCCCTGATGCCATGGGAGACCAACCCAACAAAGATTCCCCAATTTGTGTTTCAAATCTTTACTAACCCTCTTAAACACTTGTTTAAGCTTATGGGTGAAGTAATGGACCTTGATTCTGCACGCTTCTTCTTTAGCAGCACGTCAATAGTTCCTTCAATAGGGGTGCGCAAGCAATCTTTTTAAAACAGTCAAATTCATTCCAATCGGTAGAGGCTTTATATTGGAGTACAATGTGTATGTTACCTTCCATTGGTTATATCTGAACGTAGGCACTGGACATTTGAAATCACATCCTTCAATTGTTACAATGTGGTAAAAACGCTTCTTTTCATCTGGATTATGAGGTATTTTGTGCAGATAATTATGAGCACCAGGCACCAGCTACTAAAACACACACACTTACTGCTCATTTACCCAACCGTAGAGTCATTTGCAAAGGGGTTAATAGCATCATGGCATTTCCCCTCTGTTATTTCTAACACACGGCCTGCGGCTGTAAGGCCCTTACCAGTGTGACTCCTGGGTTCTCTCCCTGGCTCTGGGAGGGGAGCGGGGGCTGGTGGTTAGAGCAGGGGGGCTGGGAGCCAGGACTCCTGGGTTCTTGCCCCAGCTCTGGGAGGGGAGTGGGGACTGATGGTTAGAGCAGGGGGGGCTGGTAGCCAGGACTCCTGCATTCTCTCCCCGGCTCTGGGAGGGGAGTGGGAGTTGATGGTTAGAGCAGGGGGAAGTGAGGCTGGGAACCAGGACTCCTGGGTTCTCTCCCAGCTCTGGGAGGGGAGAGGGGGCTGGTGGTTAGAGCAGGGGAGCTGGGAGCCAGGACTCCTGGGTTCTCTCCCCGGCTCTGGGAGGGGAGTGGGGGTAGGTGGTTAGAGCGGGGGGGGGGGCGGGTCTGGGACTCCTGGGTTCTCTCCCTGGCTCGGGGAGGGGAGTGGGGCCTGGTGGTTAGAGCAGGGGGCTGGGAGCCAGGACTCCTGGGTTCTCTCCCAGCTCTGGGAGTGGGGTCTAGTGGTTAGAGCAGGGGGAAGTGAGGCTGGGAGCCAGGTTCCTGGGTTCTCTCCCCGGCTCTGGGAGGGCAGTGGGGTCTAGCGGGTTAGAGCAGGGGGGGCTGGGAACCAGGACTCCTGGGTTCTCTCCCTGGCTCTGGGAGGGGAGTGGGGGCTGGTGGTTAGAGCAGGGGGGCTGGGAGCCAGGACTCCTGGGTTCTCTCCCCAGCTCTGGGAGGGGAGTGGGGTCTAGCGGGTTAGAGCAGCAGGGGCTGGGATCTGTCACCAGCATTTTGAAGCTTTCTCCACAGACATGAGGGCTAGAAATGTCCTTTTTCTTTAAGGCTGAAAACATCCCAGAGCCACCTGATTCCAGGAGCTGGGGCTTTAAGGGAAATGATAATTATCATGAGACTCACGAGAGTCGGCATCACTGCAAACCTCTCCGAGCTGGTGACCCCGGCTGAGCCTGCAGCCACCCAGCTGGTGGGGATGATCCCGCAGGCGCAGGGGGAGCAGGTCAGAGCCCTTGCGGCCTGTGTCTCTATCCTGATACAGGGGATGTTTAACCCCATGTTTGCCATGCCACGTTTCCAGACATGGCGGCAGCTGTTGGCAGTACAGGGGCCATGACACACAGCACAGCAGTTCCGAGTGCACCCACAGGAAGGCATCACTGCAAAGAATCCTGCTGCTCTCTGCTTAGGGGGCAGAGCTGAGCCCCAGCGTGCTGGCGGGTCTGGCATCAGGCCATGTCTGTCAGCCGAGCATAGCGTGGCTGTGTCCCCTTCCCCAGGCACCGCTGGTCAAGGGCTGGACGGGTCCGGGCGGGGGCATTCTGGAGAGCACGGGGGTGACGGGAACCCCAGCTCTGACCTGGGACATGGTGGGCCAGGGTGCACGGCTCCTTGCCTCCCAGCAGGCACCCTCCTCCCAGCCCACAAGCCCGTACCCGGCTCCTGGAATGTGCCAGCCCCACTGAGGGCACTGGCAGGCAGGGGCCACCCCTGTGTCCTTGGGCCCCGAGCTGGTCCAGACTCCAGACACGGTAACGAGCAGGCCCCCGATGGCCGGCCGCGGAGGCTGCACCGGGGGGCTCACAGCAGCCAGGGCACTGCAGAGACCACGGCTGCCCCGGGCACCAAGACTGGAGTCACTGGCGAACTGTCCACAGACGCCCCCACCAGGCAGCGCGCACGGCTCAGCTTCCACTTCCACTTCCTGGGGTTATGTAGGCAGATGTCTAACAGCCGGGACGCCCCTTGCAGGCCCCGGGAGCCCCGAGATCACCCCACTCCGCATCGGCATCCCGGCGAGAAAGGGCCGGGCCGGGCGGCTCTGGTGTTCCCGGCTGGGGAATCCAAACAGGGATGCACAAGAGGCACCGCACCTGGGAACGAGCCCATGTGCCGATGCCCCTCAGCCAACCAACAGCCACCTGCTCTCCCAGCCTCGGGCTCTCCTCCGCCTCCCAGCTCTGCCACCCAGCGTGGGTGTCTACTCCCAACCCCCTCCCACACTAACCACTGCACCCCACTCCCCTCCCAGAGCCGGGGAGAACCCGGGACTCCTGGCTCCCAGCCCCCCTGCTCTAACCACTGCACCCCACTCCCCTCCCAGAGCTCGGAGAGAACCCAGGAGTCCTGGCTCCCAACCCCATCCCGCATTAACCACTACACCCCACTTCCCTCTCAGAGCCAGGGAGAGAACCCAGGAGTCCTGGCTCCCAGCCCCCCTGCTGTAACTACTAGACATCCCGAAGCTTAAAACTCTCACCGCGCTGATCCTGCCTTGACAGCAAGAAGTTCAGGGCAGCCAAGGCAGGTTCACGGCTCATCCCAGCACGCAGGCGTCCCTCATGTTTCGTTCAGGGGTGGCGATTCATGTCCCCAGAGAGCAGCAAAGAGACCCAGACACGTTATAAGGGAGGTTCGTGGGGACATTTATTTAACTGCAGAGTTTAAAGCCAACCAGCTACGAGGCAAGGAGAGAGGCACCCTCCCCCCACACCAGCTCCCACCCCTCGGCCTGGGGCTGGGGAGGTACCCGGGGCAGAAGGCTGCCTCAGCTCCAGGTGTGGGCAGCATTTCACTCCCCCCGGGGGTGACGTTCTGGTGGCCACTTCACCTGGGTCATGCCCACAGCTCAGGCCAATGGGCCCATGCATCCCAGGATCCCTCTCCAACGGCACCTGTGCACCTTGAGGTAGCACGTCTCCCTCCCTGCACGGCCTTGTGGGGGAGATTTTCCTTCCTGACCCCGCCAGTGGGGGGCCAGCCCCAGCCAGGAAGCAAGGAGGTTGGGAGCCTTTGCTGGACGTTTTTAAAGCTGCTCGCCAGTGTAGCGTCCTGTGGCGGGGGGTTCCGCAGGTGAACGGACGCTGGGGTACAGAGGCGAGTGGGCAGCTGGGGACCCCATCAGAACAGGCGCCGGAAGAAGTTGGTGACGGTCCCGGCGGCCTTGCCGATGAATTTGGGTACCTGACGTGTGGTCACGTCGGTCAGCACCCCCAGCGCCGATTGGAGCCACGACGGCTTCTGGATCTTCTCATTCTGCTGCTGCAGGTGCCAGATCTGGTTCCCCAGGCGTCCGGCCTCCTCCCAGAACCCCTCCTTCAGCAGGGCCTCCTGCTCCTGGGGGGCAGCGAGAGCGTGAGGGGGATCCCCACGGGACATCCCCCACCCCACAGGCAGGGAGAGGTCACGGTGTGACGAATTGGGACTGTTCTAAATGTGGTCTTTGAATGCTGAGTGGGGAGTGTGGCTAGGACGATGTGACGTTATTGACATAAACTGGAACCGTATAGATCATTGTTGCAACCAAGGTCCTGTAGTGGCACCCAAATCTTGTGTAAAGGGGGTCAAATGGGGTGTCTAGGACAAGGTTATGGTTTACTGGTTATGATTATGCTGTCTATATGTGTGTATCAGTTTTGTAGTTGAAGTTATAAATATTGGCTCTATACTGTCTGTATGGCAAACTTATGCTATGCTGCTGGGTGACATCCCAGACAAACTGGTGTTAGCTCTGCCTAGCCTGCTTGATGGCCCATTAAGGACCATCAGCTATACAATGGACCCATTGAGAGAAGGCAGATACGCCTTGTACCTCAGCAAAGTATCCAGGGACTGGCCCATGTGACTCCAGACTCCATGTTGCTGTAATTTTCCACAGTAGGAACAAAGAGGGGTTCTTACACCTGGAAAAGACTATATAAGGCTGATGCCTCATCTCCATCTTGTCTTCAATCCTGCTTCTTACCTCTGGAGGGACTTTGCTACAAGCTGAAGCTCTGAACAAAGGACTGAATGACCCATCCCAGCTGGGGATGTATTCCAGAGACTTGATTTGAACCTGCAGTTTATTGCATCACTGCTGCAAGCCTGAACCCAGAACTTGGCCATTCCTGTATGTACCTGATTCCATTTAACCAATTCTAGCTCTCATCTGTATCTTTTTCCTTTTATGAATAAACCTTTAGATTTTAGATTCTAAAGGATTGGCAACAGCGTGATTTGTGGGTAAAATCTGACTTGTATATTGACCTGAGTCTGGGGCTTGGTCCTTTGGGATCAGGAGAACCTTTTTTTCTTTTACTGGGGTATTGGTTTTCATAACCATTTGTCCCCATAACGTGTGACACTGGTGGTAATACTGGGAAACTGGAGTGTCTAAGGAGATTTCTTGTGAGACTTGCGGTTAGCCAGTGGGGTGAGACCGAAGTCCTCTTAGTCTGGCTGGTTTGGTTTGCCTTAGAGGTGGAAAAACCCCAGCCTTGGGCTGTAACTGCCCTATTTGAGCAATTTGTCCTGAGTTGGCACTCTCAGGTGGGTTCCGCCAGAACCGCATTGTCACAGACGGTCTGCACTGGGAGATGGGAGACTGGCCTTGAGGGGGATACCTGAGCATGTAATGTGAGAACCCAGGAGGAGGGTGAGGCCAGGTGACACCTTTGCCCGGGAAACTGGACAAAGGCTGGGGAAGGAGACGCTGGGAGACGAGGGTGAGTTTCAGGAGCTGGCTGATGGAATGGAGGGGAGCCCAAACGGGGCTCTGACCCCCCCAATGGGTCACCTAACTGGGGGGGGGGGTCCTGTTGTCTGTGCCTGCAAGACCTGTCTTGGACTGTGATCCTGTCGTCTAAATAAACCTTCTGCTTTACTGGCTGGCTGAGAGTCATGGTGAATCGCAGGAAGCCGGCGGGGCAGGGCCTTGTGTCCCCCCACACTCTGTGACACACAACAACAGCGTAGGGCGGGTCGGGGGGGAAGGGGGGTGCACGTGCCGTTCCCCACACTGTGCCCCCCAGCAATCCCATCTCGGGGGGGATCCGCCCCACGGCCCATCTAGCCTGGTATCCCGCCCCTGCCTGCCTCTTCCCAGCGCCCCGGCTGCCCCACACACGGGAATCCCACCCCTGGGCAGGCAGAGGCCGGTGGCAGGACCGTTCCTAACTGGGTGCACGGCCCAAAAACCCCCTCATATCCCAAGCCCCACCCCACCTCTTCCTGCCCCCTCCCTGCCCCCATTCTGCCCTGCCCCCTCCTCTCCCAGTTAATGCCGGGAGCCGTCCAAATGGGGCAGAGCAGAGCTGCCACCAGCCCCTGCATCACCCAGGCCCCACATCCCCCTGAAGTGAGGGGGCCCCCCAAAGCATAGGGCCATGGTCGACCGCAGCAGGTCTGCCCATCCATCCCCCGCAGCGCCAAGCACCCACAGCCCCCCTGGTACCTTCAGTTTCTGATCCAGCATCTTGCCCTGCTCCTCCAGCAGCTTCTTCCGCTCGTCCTCCAGCTTCGTCTCCAGCTGCCGCAGGTTCTCCTGGTAGCTGCGGTCCTGGTCCTCCAGCTTCTGCTGCAACTCAGCCTCCTTCTGCTTCAGGACCTGCTGCTCCCGCTCGGCCGCCTCGGCCCGGGCTCGCTCGGCTGGCACGGGGAGAGAGAGGTGGGTCAGCATGGGGAAGGCCATGGTGACTCTGCCCACCAGGGCACCTTCTCCCCCGCCCCAGCGGCGTGATGTCCCCCCAGTGGTACCTGCCATCTCCTTCTCCTTCTCCGTCAGGGCCTCGTCCGTCTGCAGGATGGACTGGGCCACAGCCGCCTTGGACTGGAGGAACTCCTGCAGCAACTCCTCGGCCTGGGGATGGAGAGTGGGAGCCACTGGGTCAGGGGGGTTTGTCGCACGGAGCCGGATCCAGGTCAGGATTCTGGATCGTGGCACCGGAGAGTAACGGGACTGGCTGGCTTGGGGGGGGGGGGCGTGCTGGGATGCAGGGCCTTTCCCCTCTAGGGGGCGCCAGTTCCCATCCAGCCCCAGAGTCACCATTTGGTTTCCACTCGACACCCTCGGCGCCTGTTCCGGATGAGCTGGGGGCTGAACCCGGTTTTTAACAGGACAAACGGCATCATCACCCAGGCACTAACCGGGCCCCCCCCAGCAGCTCCAGCAGAGCGGCCGAGGGCTGGAGGGGCCACGGGAACCAGACACCCCGGCACATTGGCAGTCGGGAGGGCTGTGAGGGTGGGGTCGGCTCACACTCTGATGCTGCCCCCGCTCTGGGGAGGATCCAGGAACTGCCCAGGTGAGGGAAGCTGGTGCCTGGTTCTCAGCAGGGCTTCCCAGGCTGCACAGTGAGGGGGCACAAAGACACACAGAGCCGGGCACCAGCCCTCTCCTACCTTTACTCCCTTCCCCGGCACCTGCCGGTATCTGTCCACCATGCGCTGCCGGTCGTCCAGGAAGCGCTGGTAGCCCCCGGGCACTGAGTAGACCCCCTCGCCGATCCGGTCATCCAGCTCGTCCGACAGCTCCAGCAGGGCGGCCTTGCAGCGCTCCGAGGACGCCACTTCATTGCGCCGGCAGAGCTCCTGTTTCTGCTCCTCCAAGCGGCGCTGCCAGGTTGGGCACAGAAAGGGGAGGCGTGAGCCAGGGTGGGGGGGGTGCAGATGGGGCAGGGGTACGAGCCATGACAGGGCCTGAATGGGGCAGGTGTGTGAGCCGTTCCACATGCGCCTGGGGCTGGAGATTGGGCCGGGTCCCCTTGGCCTGGCATCTCGGGTCCCCAGCTAAGCAAGGCCGAGTGTGACACTGCCCCCCATATTCTTCAGTGATATGATGGTGATACGAGTCTGGCATCGTTTTGGTGTATTTTATCCAAGTTCAGGCACGTGCCGTGTCATTGGAAAAGTGAGAATTTGCTGAATACCGTTATCCTAGGTGTGTGCGTGGAGCATTTTTGTATGTGAAGTTACGAATATTAACCATGTGTCTGTATTTCGAACGTCGTTACACCTGAGGAACGCCCACTGGACACGATGTTTTCAGTCTAGATAGCGGGTGGGGAATGGCCTGTTCAGGGCAATGGGCCATTAGGAAAGTACAACAGGCCTTAGGAGAAGCTCATCTCCCACCTGGGGAGCCTCCCTGAGAACCCCACACACAGCCTGTGAGTGACTCTGCTGTGACGCGACAGGGACATGCGATGAGACCACATGACTCCAGCCTCCATCTTGGGGTGTCAGTATTTTCCCACAACCCGGTCTGGGAACCAGGCTTTGGAACAAAGGGCTCCCGCCAGATGCTAAAGCTGTATGCAGTGGGGAGTGACGTCACCTGGGGTTCTTCGCTCCCCACCCAAAGAGACCCCTGGAAACCCCCAAGGAACAAAGACTGACCGGGGGGAAGTGCTGGCCCCAGGCTAAAGGGATTTCTAGTCACACTGGGGCTGGGAGATTCCCCATGGAAGGGGGTCAGGGTGCTGAGGAGCCGCACCCACCCATCCCACGGAGGGGCAGCTATCCCATGTGACGGAGCAGGGAGCAGGGCAGATTTGACCTGGGAATGTTGCAGGGGGATTGCAGTGGGGATGGGGGACTTCCCTTGAAGGAAGCTACCTGAGCTGTAACCTGAGCCAGGAACGGGGGTGGGGAGAATTAACACCTTCTGCCCGGGAGACTGAACAAAGGAGAGGAGCCGCGGGAGGAGTTTTGAGTTTAGTTTTGGTTTGGGCTGGGTGGTGCAACGCAGGGAACCCCAAGCTGGGGTCTAAGCTCCCTGAACCTCCCAGAGGGACCTAATTGAGGGGGTCTGGTCGTACCTACACGCTCTGCTTGAGACTGTGTTCCTGTCCTTAAATAAACCTTCTGCTTTACTGGCTGGTTGAGAGTCGCAGTGAATCTCGGGAAGAGGGGTGCAGGGCCCTAACTCCCCCACACTCCGCAACAACTGGTGGCAGCGGTGGGATCTACTGCACCCCGTGGACGGCGCTTCCTGCAGTAAGTGACTGGGGAGCAGTAAAACGAAGGGGGATTGACGGGGACCAGGCGTGCTGAAGAGTGAGAGAGAGACGGTTATTACCCCTGGGAGTGTGTGACCAGCGAGAAGGACTTTTGCAGTAACAGGGTCCCCCGGGGGGATCGCAGCGAGTGGTCCCAGGGGCGGAGGAGTCTGCAGCTCGACCCTGGCAGAGAGGTGGTGACCTCGAGAAGGGCTGGCACACTAGGGGGCCCCCTGGGAACTGTGGGGAGCTGTGAGCACACAGGCCGGTGAGTGGCCAGCAGGAAGATGTATGCCAAGCGGCTTAAGAGCGACCTGGTGGAGCTGTGCAAGCAGAGGGGGCTGTGCATTGGGAGGCTCACCAAAGCACAGCTCATTGCCCAGCTGGAGGCGGAAGATCGCGCGAATGAACTGATCCCTGTGTCTCAGGGAAGCAGCCTGGCAAATGCAGCGCAGGCACCAGTGTCTGTCCCAGCTGGGAGTGGTCAGCCGGCTGCTGAGGGCTTCCCGAGACCCCTCCTTCCTATGCCTAGGGGAAGGGTGGGGAGGAGCCCAGCAAATACCGAGGGCGCCGTGACCCCCCCGGCCAGCAGGGGATCCTCCCGGCGACGTTCGGCATCCGTGGAGCGGAATTGGCTGGAATGGGAGAAAGAGCTAAAACTGAGAGAGCTGGAGGATCGTGAACAACAGAGACAGCATGAAGAGAGACAGCGTCAGCATGAACGGGAGGAGAATGAGAGACAGAGACAGGAGAATGAGAGACAGCATCAGCGTGAACTGGAACTGGCGAGACTGAGGGGCAGCGAACCCCCGGCTGCGGTGAGTGAGGGAGGACCCAGGACTGCACGGAGCTTTGATAAGTGCATCCTGGCCCCACACAAGGAGGGGGAGGACATGGATGACTTCCTGGAGGCCTTTGAGACGGCCTGCGAGCTGCACCGGGTTGATCCCGCGGACAGACTCCGGGTCCTTACCCCCTTACTGGACCCCAAATCCGTGGCATTGTACCGCCAACTGGGAGAGGCAGAGAAAGGGGACTACGAACTACTCAAAAAGGCCCTGCTACGTGAGTTTGGGCTGACTCCTGAGATGTACCGGGAAAGGTTCCGGAGTCAGGATAAAACCCCTGAGATCTCATATCTGCAACTAGCCGTCCGCATGGAAAGATACGCCAGCAAGTGGGCTGGTGGGGCCCAGACGAAGGAGGACCTGATTAAACTGCTGGTACTGGAGCAACTGTATGAGCGGTGCCCATCCGACCTGAGGCTGTGGTTGGTGGACAGAAAGCCAGAGAACCCGCGACACGCAGGGCAGCTGGCTGATGAGTTTGTAAAGAGCCGGTCAGGGGGTGGCAGGGAGGAGCCCCAAAGGAACAGGCCCGCCGCGATGCAGAGAGAGAGTCACCCTGGGACCTCCCAAAGGGGGAATATGGGGAATCCCCTCCCACGGGGAATGCCCAGCATCAGGGACAACCGACCGGCTCGAGGGGACCCACGGGACATGAGCTGCTATTACTGCGGCCGAAGAGGCCACGTTCGGGCCCAGTGCCCCAAGCTCAAAGACAGACTGAGCAGACCGAACCCGCACCGGGTTAACTTGGTAGAGGCCCAGACGGACGAGGGGCAGGCTTCTCACGCAAGAGGGGCTGGCAGCTTATCAACTGCTCAAGAGAGAGAAGGGCCCCAGGCCAGCTTCTCTAGGGGGCCAGATGCTCCGGATTCAAAGTTCTCCGTTTACAGGGTTGGCGCGGGGCTGTCCCTGCGGAGCGAGTGCCTTGTTCCCCTGGAGGTGGATGGGAAGAAAGTTTATGGATACTGGGACACGGGCGCAGAGGTGACACTGGCCCGGCCCGAGGTGGTGGCCCCAGATCGGGTGGTGCCCAACACCTTCCTGACCCTGACCGGGGTGGGCGGGACCCCATTCAAGGTTCCCGTAGCGAGGGTACACCTGAAATGGGGGGCCAAGGAGGGCCCCAAGGACGTGGGAGTGCACCACCATTTGCCCACTGAGGTGTTGATGGGGGGGGACCTAGAGGACTGGCCAAGCAGCCCCCAGACCGCCTTAGTCGTGACCCGTAGCCAGAGCCGGCGAGGGGCACTACGCCCTGACCTTGGGAAGGATGTCCCACCGGAGGCACCGAACCCTTCCCGGGTGGGGAGGGAACACCCAAGGACAGGCCTCGGGGTGGCTGGGGCTTCCGACCCAGCCGACGAGAGGGAGCAGGTCCCCATCCCTTCCCCAGCCGCCGAGTTCCAGGCCGAGTTGCAGAAGGACCCCTCCCTGCGGAAGCTAAGGGGCCTGGCTGACCTCAGTGTGGTACAGACCATGAGGAGAGGATGCAAGGAGAGGTTCCTGTGGGAGAAGGGGTTCCTGTACCGAGAGTGGGCTCCCCCGGGGGAAGTGGAGTCGTGGGGGATCAGGAGGCAGCTGGTGGTTCCCCAGAAGTTTCGCCACAAGCTACTGTACCTGGCCCATGACATCCCTCTCGCAGGGCACCAGGGGATCTGGCGCACCAGGCAGAGGCTGCTACAGAACTTTTACTGGCCCGGGGTCTTCACCAACGTCCGGCAGTACTGCCGATCCTGTGACCCCTGCCAGAGGGTGGGGAAGGCCCGGGACAAGGGGAAGGCAGCATTGAGACCTTTGCCCATCATAGAGGAGCCTTTCCAGAAGGTGGCCATGGACATAGTGGGACCTCTCAGCAAGACGACCCGGTCTGGGAAGAAATACATCCTGGTGGTGGTAGATTTCGCCACCCGCTACCCCGAGGCAGTGCCCTTATCGTCCATTGAAGCAGACACTGTGGCGGATGCGCTGCTGACCATTTTCAGCCGAGTGGGGTTCCCCAAGGAAGTCTTGACGGACCAAGGGTCCAACTTCATGTCGGCCCTACTCCGGTGCTTGTGGGAGAGATGTGGGGTCCGGCACAACTGGGCCTCAGCATATCACCCCCAATCCAACGGGCTGGTGGAGAGGTTCAATGGGACGCTAAAAATGATGCTGAAAACATTTATGAATCAGCACCCGCAGGACTGGGACAAGTACTTACCTCACCTGCTGTTTGCGTACAGGGAGGTACCCCAGGAGTCTACTGGGTTTTCGCCTTTCGAACTGCTATATGGAAGGCGGGTAAGGGGGCCCCTGGACCTGATGAGAGACGAATGGGAGGGGAAGGCCACTCCTGACGGAGAGTCGGTGGTGGAGTATGTCCTGACCTTCCGGGAACGACTTGCCGAGCTCATGGGCCTGGCCAGGGAGAATCTGGCCAGAGCCCAGAGGAAGCAGAAAGTCTGGTATGACCGCACAGCACGGGCCCGCGCCTTCGCCACTGGGGATCAGGTGATGGTCCTCATCCCCGTGAGGAAAAACAAACTCCAGGCCGCCTGGGAAGGGCCCTTCAAGGTTGTCAAGCAACTAAACGAGGTAAACTATGTGGTGGAGCTGTCGAACCGGGCACACCACCACCGGGTGTACCATGTGAATATGATGAAGCCATATTATGACAGGGGGAATATGGTGTTGGCCGTGTGTGGACAGTGGGAGGGGCAGGGAGATGACCCTTTAGTAGATCTATTCCCTGGGACAAGAGTTGGCTTCCCCCTGGAAGCAATTCCCCTCTCTGATCGGCTAACCCCTACCCAGCAAGCTGAGATCGGAGGGGTGCTGCATCTGTACCAGCAGCTGTTTTCCAACCAGCCTGGACGCACTAATCTGACTGTCCACCGGGTGCAGACAGGATCGCACCCGCCTATAAAATGCTCCCCCTTCCGAGCCACAGGGAAAACTGCTCAGGACCTGGAAAGAGAGGTCAATGACATGCTGGCTTTGGGGGTGATCCAGCCGTCTTCCAGCCCTTGGGCCTCGCCGGTGGTGCTGGTCCCCAAAAAGGACGGGTCGATCCGGTTCTGTGTGGACTATCGGAAGCTCAATGCCATCACTGTAGCCGATGCCTACCCCATGCCCAGGCCGGACGAGCTCCTAGACAAGCTGGGAGGTGCTCGGTACCTTACCACCATGGATCTTACAAAGGGCTATTGGCAAGTGCCGCTGGATGCAGATGCCAGGCTGAAATCGGCCTTTGTCACCCCTCTGGGGCTCTATGAGTTCCTGACCCTGCCCTTCGGCCTCAAGGGAGCGCCGGCCACCTTCCAGCGCCTGGTGGATCAGCTACTGAGGGGGATGGAGAGTTTTGCCGTGGCGTATATCGATGACATCTGTGTCTTTAGCCAGACCTGGGAGGACCACATATCCCAGGTTAGACAAGTGCTGGACCGACTCCAGAAGGCTGGGCTGACCGTAAAACCGGAGAAGTGCAAGGTGGGGATGGCTGAGGTATCCTACCTAGGCCACCGGGTGGGAAGCGGCTGCCTAAAGCCGGAACCAGCCAAAGTGGAGGTGATCAGAGACTGGCCCGCTCCTCAAACCAAAAAGCAGGTCCAAGCCTTTATTGGGATGGCAGGGTACTATCGGAGGTTCGTGCCCCACTTTAGCGCCATAGCCGCCCCCATCACTGAGCTGTGCAAGAAGGGGAAGCCAGACAAAGTGGTCTGGACCGAGGAGTGCCAGGAGGCTCTCCGGGCGCTGAAGGAGGCTCTGGTCAGTGGCCCGGTTCTGGCAAACCCAGACTTTGACAAGCCCTTTATGGTGTTCACCGACGCCTCAGACACAGGACTGGGGGCGGTGTTAATGCAGGAGGATGAAAAGGGGAAGAGATACCCCATCGTGTACCTGAGCAAGAAGTTGCTACCCCGGGAGCAGAACTACGCGGCCATCGAGAAGGAATGCCTGGCCATGGTGTGGGCCCTCAAGAAACTAGAGCCATATCTCTTTGGGCGTCACTTCACCGTGCACACCGACCACTCTCCCCTGACCTGGCTGCACCAGATGAAAGGAGCCAACGCCAAGCTCCTGAGATGGAGCCTGCTCCTGCAGGATTATGACATGGACGTGGTCCATGTGAAGGGACGTGACAACCTGATAGCGGACGCATTGTCCCGGAGAGGGAGCCCTGAACTTCCCCAGGTCACTGGTCAGAGTGACCCCGCTCAGTTCAGTCTCAAAGGGGGGAGAGATGTGACGGAGCAGGGAGCAGGGCAGATTTGACCTGGGAATGTTGCAGGGGGATTGCAGTGAGGAGGGGGGACTTCCCTTGAAGGAAGCTACCTGAGCTGTAACCTGAGCCAGGAACGGGGGTGGGGAGAATTAACACCTTCTGCCCGGGAGACTGAACAAAGGAGAGGAGCAGCGGGAGGGGCTGGGAGTTTAGTTTCGGTTTGGGCTGGGTGGTGCAACGCAGGGAACCCCAAGCTGGGGTCTAAGCTCCCTGAACCTCCCAGAGGGACCTAATTGAGGGGGTCTGGTCGTACCTACACGCTCTGCTTGAGACTGTGTTCCTGTCCTTAAATAAACCTTCTGCTTTACTGGCTGGTTGAGAGTCGCAGTGAATCTCGGGAAGAGGGGTGCAGGGCCCTAACTCCCCCACACTCCGCAACATCCCATAACCCCCGGGGCCGGCGCGAGGGGCCGTACCATGAGCTCCCCTTGGAAGCGGCGGTCGTCATCCTTGAAGGTGTGCGCCATGAACGCCCGCAGCGCCTCTTGCTCGCACTGGGCGTGCAGGTCCAGCAGCTCCTGCACCGTCTCCGTGGGCAGCGCCGCACGCCGCTCCAGCTGCTCCTCGTAGACAGCCACGGCCTCCCCCACCGCCGCCGAGTTCTCGATCTGCGCCAGGGCCAGCACCGCGCTCTCCATGCAGGGCACCGCCCCGCTGCGGATGGCGTCCACATAGGTCACCGCCAGGTTCCCCAGCACTGCCGGAGGGGCAGGGTCAGCGCCAGGGGGCCCAGCACGGCCGGAGGGGCAGGGTCAGCGCCAGGGGGCCCAGCGCGGCCGAAGGGGCAGGGGCAGCGCCAGGGGGCCCAGCACTGCCGGAGGGGCAGGGGCAGTGCCAGGGGGCCCAGCACAGTTGGATGGGGGCAGGGGCAGGGTGCCCAGCACAGCCAGAGGGGGCAGGGTCAGTGTCAGGGGGCCCAGCGCGGCCGGAGGGGGCAGGGTCAGTGTCAGGGAACCCAGGGCGGCTGGAGGGGGGCAGCGGCAGCGCCAGGGGGCCCAGCGCGACCGGAGGGGGCAGGGTCAGCGCCAGGGGGCCCAGCGCGGCCGGAGGGGGCAAGGTCAGCGCCAGGTTCCCCAGTGTGGCCGGAGGGGCAGGGGCAGCGCCAGGGGGCCCAGCGCGGCCGGAGGGGGGCAGGGTCAGCGCCAGGGGGCCCAGCGCGGCTGGAGGGGGGCAGCGGCAGCGCCAGGGGGCCCAGCGCAGCCGGAGGGGGGCAGGGGCAGCGCCAGGGGGCCCAGCGTGGCCAGAGAGGGACATGCTCATCATCAGGGTGCCCAGTGTGGCCAAAGGGGGGTAGGGTCAGCGTCCTGCACCCAGCCCCTCCCACACACTCCAAGACCCCGGCTGCTCCCCTGGACCTGCCCCTCCCCCATGTGCCCCAGGCCACAGATCCCAGCCAGAAATGCCCCCCATCCCCCTGAGCAACTGGTGCCTTGTCTCTCGTTGGGACGCACCTGGCTTCACCCCCCAGCCGCAGGACCCTGCTCTGCCCTTTGGGACCTAGGCGTCCCTCCCTGGGGCGACGTGCCCGCCCTGCCAGCCTGGCCTCTCCCCATCATCTTCCCTGGGACCCGCTAACCGGAACTGCTCTGTCTGGCTCTCACGCCCTGTTCTCCCCCCACGGGTCATTTCCAGTCCTCTGCTCCACCCCTCGATGATTTTCCAGCGCCCCTTCTAACCGCACACCCCAGAGCTGGGCGCAGGCTCCTGCGTCACTCCCACCAGTGGCGGCCATAGGGGACCCTCTCCCAGCTCGGTTTGTCCCGCCCAGCACCCCATGAGTCTCGTTGGCCCCAGGGTCCCCCGGCCCAAGGGCTACCAACACTCACTGGCCCCGGTCACCATGTGGCCGCCCGGGATGGTCTTGGGCTTCGACGTCTCCCAGACGTGGTGGCAGAATAGGACCACCTGCTCCTGGAACTCGGAGTCCAGCTCATCCTCCTGCAGCTCCTCCAGCCGGGGCAGGTCCCTCCTACCAGCCGGCTGGACGAAGACGAAGCATTTCCGGGCCGGGAAGAACTGGCGGATGCACTTTCGGGGCAAGTTGTAGCACTGGTTTTGCTTGCTGTTGCCTGGCAAGAGCGGGGAGCCGGGCACAGCCCTTAGCCAAGATGTGACTGCTTCTGGGGGGCAGCGCATGACTGATGAACAGATTCCCATGGGAGGAAGAGACCCTGCTATCCAGGGGAGGGGGATTGAGGGGAGCCAGGAAACCGTCCCAGCTGGAACGTGGCCAGGACAGGGAAAGTCCCAATTCCCAGGAACTGGTAACACCCGTGAGGTGTCAACGGCTTGGGTTTGTGTCTTGAGCAAAAGTCACCCCCCAGCAGCACAGCCCTGGGGCCAGCCCTGACAGCCAGGGGAGAGCCCCCACCCCACCCCCTGCAGTAGAGCGCCCCTTAACACTGCCCTGGAGCACTGGGGCCAGCACCGCTCCCCTACCTCGCTTTAGTTTCAGGGCGTTCTCCAGGTACTCGTCCTCGGTGATCTCCCGCCCGTCCAGCACCAGCTGCAGCACGAAATCCCGCACGGCCCACACGAAAGCCGGGAAGAACCGCACGAACTCGGCCGAATCCTCCTCCTCTTGCCGGCAGCCCTCACCCGCCGGCTTCACCTTCTTGCCCCCTCGGCCGCCCTGATCCACCAGCTTCGCCTTCTTGCCCCCTCGGCCGCCCTGATCCACCAGCTTCGCCTTCTTGCCCCCTCGGCCACCCTCACCCACCGGCTTCACCTTCTTGTCCTCTCGGCTGCCCTCAGCCACCAGCTTCACCTTGATGCGCTCAGTCAGCTCCGTCACGTAACTGGGGGCCAGCTAAGGAAGTGGAGATGTGGCACCCCCTGCAGTGGGGTCCCGCTCCCTCAGGGGCCCCGCTACCCACCTGCGATGGGAGCTCGGAAGGGACTGCGGGTAGGGGAGGATATTTCATCACAACACCCGGAAGAAGAGATCAAACCAATGACCTGCAGGAGCAGCCACCTGGAGCCCTGCAGTGAAGGAGTGTGACGAACTGGGACTGTTCTTAATGTGGTCTTTGAATGCTGAGTGGGGAGTGTTGGTCTGGGAAGGCAGGGGAGTTTGGCTGGGGCTGTCTGCATTGGGAGATGGGAGATTGGCCTTGAGGGAGGATACCTGAGCATGTAACGTGAGAACCCAGGAGGGGGCTGGGGCCAGGAGACACCTCTGCCCGGGAAACTGGACAAAGGCTGGGGGAGGAGCCGGGGGAGGCTGGGTGAGAGACGCTGGAGAGAGTAGGAGTTTTGGAGCTGGCTGGTAAAATGGAGGGGGGCCCAGACGGGGCTCTGCCTCCCCACCCCCCGGGGCTGTGGTGTCCCTGGGGCCCCTAGATGGACCAAACTAAGGGGGTCCTATTGACTGTACCTGCAAGCCCTGTCTTGGACTGTGTTCCTGTCGTCTAAATAAACCTTCTGCTTTACTGGCTGGCTGAGAGTCATGGTGAATCGCAGGAAGCCGGGGGTGCAGGGCCTTGTGTCCCCCCACACTCCGTGACAAGGAGTGACTCTGACAGCTGGTGGCAGAAGTGGGTTGTTCCTCCCCACATGGGGCAGCCACTAGAGGGGGCCGTGGTGCACACCCTGCGCTGCGGGTCACGATTTCGCTGGGGGAGGAGCGTTTGGATGGAACAGTGGGTCCCTTCCCCGGGGAGATGGGCCCCCCCGGCCCCCGGGCAAGGATACTGCAGCTGCTCCATGACCTGCTGGTCGATGGTGCCCCGGCTGTTATAGACCAGGGTGCTGCTGAGTAGCACGGCCAGCGCGAAGATCCACGTGTCGTTCTTCGTGTTGCCCTGGAACGACACCCACCGTCACCGTCCTGAGTGCGTCCCAGCCGCAGAACTCAGAGCCCGTCACAGAGCACGGTGGGATCGCCAACCCCACGGCACAGATGGGGAAACTGAGGCATGGGATGGGGTGACTAGTGGAACGGCCCCCAGCTCTCCGGAGTCCCAGCCCAGGCCACAATGAATTCCCATTCTCCAACCCAGCAGAGTCACTATTTGGGGTTGGCATATTCCCCTCCCCCAACCTGTTAAATCCCCAGCTCCCGGAGGCACGGGAGGGGGCGGGAGCTCCCATTGCTCCCCTCTTACTGATGTAAGTTCCTAAGCCACATGGCTGCATTTAAACTTTGGGAAGGCAACACCTCCCCATCCCCCGGGGTCCAGTTGCAGCGGCCCCCACTGCAGGCCGGGGGGGTTACAGCTGCTCTCCTGCATTTTTCAGGTTCCATCCTCTATTATCCCCAACACCGGCTCTTCCCTCTGCCTACGGCAGGGCAAAGCCAACATAAGGCCAAGGCTGCGGGATCCTTCTCAAAGGATCCATTTTATCGGCCGTCTCTGAGGCCCTCTCCAGAGCGAATGTATTTATCATCACACACCCTCTGGCAGGCGGGGTGGGGAAACTGAGTCCCAGCTCACACCGGGAGCCTGTGGAGCAGGGATTTGAACCCGACTCTCTGGAATGCCAGACCTGCCCCCATCGCTACAGCAGGTCGGGAAATTGTCACTGGAGAACATCCAATTTTTGATACCAAAACCATTGACGAAATGGGGACAGTTAAGGTGAATTTCCCGACTTGAAAAATTATTGGGAAAAAAAGTTTCTGAATTGTGGAAATGGCCCGACTGGGTTTTTCAAGCCCTGGCACTTCCCCCCCATTTTGACTTTTCATCACAATTCAGGACAGGAAACATTTTAAAGATCTCAACAGCTCTTCCTGGGCGGGAAAAGCGTTTCCAGCCACACCCTGGCCTCCCATCCCAGTCCCACCGCGGCACCCCTAACCCTCCGGACATTGGCAATGCCCCCCTGAGAGGGCGCTGGGTCCGCCTCGGACAGCGCCTCCTTCTCCTGCATGGGGTTTGCTAGGAGTGTCTGTTAGTAGAGGGACCGGGAACTCCTTAAATACCACATCCCCTTTCCCAGCATGCCTTGCCCTGAACTACAAGTCCCAGCAGCCCCTGCGTGCCAAGGGGCGTTCCATCCTGCTCAGCTCAGCAAATTGGCTGATTCTCATACGCTGGCCCCCCCACTCACCTTCTCCACATCACCCAGCCCCTCGGTGTCCAGCAGCACCAGGGTGTGGCCGGCCCGGCAGGGGTGGGGCAGGCACCACATCCAGATGCCCTTGGTGTGCGACTGGATGGTGGAGCCCAGCGAGAACCCTGGGGAGAGATAGGCGGAGCTGGGACAGAAGCACAGCGAGGGAACCCAGGAGTCCTGGCTCCCCCCCACTCCACCCTCCACTAACCACTAGGCCCCACTCCCCTCCCAGCACCAGGGAGAGAACCCAGGAGTCCTAGCGCCCGGGGGCAGGGCTCACGTCTCTCACCTGTTCTCTTGCTGGCCAGTTTGTTCATGAGGTAGGACTTGCCGGTGCGGTACAGCCCGGCGATGGCCACCACCACCACGGGCTGGGAGATCGCCGCCAGCACCTTCAGCGCCTTCTGCTGCACCCGCAGCTCCCCCGCCGGGCTGTTCTCGATCAGGCAGATGGGGGCCGGCATGGGGATCTCCATCGCGCTGGGGGGCGGCCTGCGGGACACAGAGTGGGGAGGGTCAGTGGGGGGAGGGTGGTGAGACATGGAGGGGCAATGAGACACAGAGCCAGGCCCTCAAACTGCGGGAGACCCTTCCACCCATCCCAGGTGCAGCATACGGACCCCAGCGTCACCCGCGGCAGCTCACCCCGGGGCTGACAAGCCCTGGCGCTCCCGGGCATCACTGCAGACCCCCAGCCGGTGCCCCTTGAATCACACCTGGCGGGGCTGCTGCTGGACAGGCAGGACGGTCCAGTGCTTAGAGCAAGAGCCTGGGAGCCAGGGTCACATCCCAGCTCCCCCACAGACTCCCCAACACTTAGGCCAGGGTTTGGAAGGTGTTTTGTTGTTGCTGCACTCAGCATTGCAAGGCCTGACTGTCCCTGGTCTCAGCTGCTCCGTGCCTCGGTTTCCCCATCTGTACAATGGGGATAACAGCGCCACCCTGCCCCCCCAGGGGGAGTGAGGGTCAATACATGAGGCTGTGGGGATGGGGCCCCTAGAAGGACCATAGACAGGGCAGCCAGAGCCCCCAGGATGGAGCCATGGGGCACGCGGAGGCCTCTTGCCTCTGATATAAAATTATTCTACTTAACTGCCAGGGGGCAAATTTGTCACATACACAGGGGAGAAAGAAGAAGGACAAAATGCAGGGTCAGCTATAGGTAGTCAGGAAGTTCCTTCAAGAGGAAATGGAGCCAAACTCCAAACCTGGAGACAATGGAGCTTTCTGTGCCTGCGTCCTGTAGATAGCTAACTGCTTGGTTTGCAAAATAACGCAAGGGGGGAGCAAGGAGATGAACAATAAGGGGTCATAAAAGGGGCAGATACATGTAACTTGCTAATTAGGTATGGTAATGATGGCAAATTTTGGCCAATCATAGAGCGATAGATTATCATAAGCAACTGCATATAATGCTTTGGTGTAAGTGTTTTCTTGGTTCTTGCTGACTTCTGAGCTCAAACCCAATTGCAATTGAAATAAACGGATCGTCCCTCCCGGGGTTCCTTGCTTGGCTAGCGGTGTCCGTCTCTCCTTATCCCTCAGCCGGAACGGACAGGAATTTCTATGACACCTCGATTACACCCCGTCTCCGAGCTCTCTCCGGCTGCCCGGAAGCCGTGGGCTGAGCGGAGGTTGATTTGTTTCCATTCAGTGACCAGAAAATCCAGGGGGGGAAATTGTGTTGACTCCACCTGAGAGGGGAACGTGTCTGATGGTCTCGTCAAAGCAAAACCCCCAAATAAATCTGTTGGGGGCTGAAGTACAGTAACTCCCTTAAAGTCGTCCGGGTTAACGATGTTTCGTTGTGGATCAATTAGGGAACAGGCTCGTTTAACGTTGTGCAATGCTCCCTTCTAACGTCTGGCAGCCGCCACCGCTCACAGGAAGAGCGGCCCGTTGCAGCTGGCTGGTGGGGGCTTGGAACCAGGGTGGGCCGGCCGCCCCCCATCAGCTTCTCTATCAGCTCTTCCCCCTCCTGCCGGCCGCCCCCACCTGCTGCCTTCACCTTCATGCTCCCTTGGCCGCCCTGAGCCGCCAACTTCACCGTCATGCCCAGCAGGCTACCAATTGCAGCTGTCCCGCCCCCACTGCCCTGTGCTGCTCCTGCTTGCTGTGCGGGGGGAAAAGAGGGGGGCTAATGTCAGGGTGTCCCCCTCCCCCCTGCTCCTGCCCCCCGCTTACCCCATCTCCACAGAGCGGGTGGGGACACGACAGGGCTCAGGGCGGAGGGAGCTCCCTGGCAGCAGCTGTGGGTCTCAGCTTGCTGATTAACGTAACAAGGCAATGTACTTACGAGTGGGGTCAGCGTACTTAAAGGGGCAATGCACATCTCTCTCTCTCACGCCATCCGAGCGGGAGTGAGGGACCGTCCGCCAAATTGCTGCCGAATAGCTGGAAGTGCCGCCCCTCTCCGGAGTGGCCGCCCCAAGCCCCTGCTTGCCAAGCTGGTGCCTGGAGCCGGCCCTGCCTAGGGAGGTGGTGGAATCTCCTTCCTTAGAGGTTTTAAGGACCGGCTTGACAAAGCCCTGGCTGGGATGATTTAGTTGGGGTTGGTCCTGCTTTGAGCAGGGGGTTGGACTAGACACCTCCTGAGGTCCCTTCCAACCCTGAGATTCTCTGATTCCATGATAAACCGGCCTTTCGAAATGAAACGCTGCCACCAGTTCCCCTTGGGTTTTCTTCCAGCTGAAGGTCGTTGGTGACCCCTCCCTGCATGTCCACCCAGAGCCCCCCAGCTCCCGCCAGGGCCCTGCTCGCGCTGCCGACACATCCCAAGTGTTTCCCGGAATCAGCCCCCGCTGGGAAAGGCTCCGGCTGCTTTCGGGTCCATCTGACTCTGGCGCATTCAGGGGACTGGAGCTGCCAGACCCGGCTCTTCCCCCCGCCCGCCCCCTCCAGGACAGGGGGAGTGAACGCTGCGGGCAGGTCTGGGAAAGGGGCAGAGACGGGCAACAAGAATATCTGGGGTTGTGAGCCAGCTTCCCTCTGAGGAGAGATTGAAAAGACGGGGGCTGGTCAGCTTGGCAAAGAGACGCCCGGGGGGACGCGCTCGAGGGCTGTACGGTCATGGCGGGTGCGGAGCGATAACGTGACCCGTGCCAGGCGAACCAGGGGCCACCCAGTGCAAGCAGCCCCCAGCCCATGTCCCCACCCCCTCAGTCACCGCCCTGGAACATCAGGGATTGCTGGGCTCTGACAGCACCAGCCCCAGAGATTTTGCCCGACATGGGCACGATGCACAATTGAGATTTGTAGTGCCCCCTGCTGGCGCGTTCGCTGTGCGCTAGGTAGTGACACCCGGCCCAGCGTCTCTTCTGCAGAGCGTTCCTGTCAGGGCCGGCTCTAGGCGCCAGCGCTCCAGGCATGTGCTTGGGGCAGCACTTTCCAAGGGGCGGCACTCCAGCCCCCCTTTTTTTTTTGCTTGGGGCAGCAAAAAGCCGGGAGCCGGCCCTGGCCAGAGCCCCGCCGCTGGAGAGCCAGAGCATCGTCCCCTGGATCCGAGCCTGGGCTGCGGTGCCGAGAGGGGCTCCCGGAGTGTGTGAGGAGCCGGGGAGGGAGGGAAGTGGGGCCCTGTATGCAGGGAGGGAGGAGGGGTCCTGCTGCTGTCTCCGCTGCTGCTCTGAGTCTCCTCCCCAGGGCGGCGCGGTGTTTCCCCGCCCGAGGGGGCTGTGCAGGGCACCGCCGGGCTGGGCAGGGGGCGCGGATCCCGGCTCGCGCACTGATGGGGCGAGTGGCTGGGCAGCCCGAGCTGCCCCCTCCTGCCCCCGGACCCAGCCCATCATGCACCTCCCCCGCCTTAGCCCCGCACTGCTTGCCCCGGACCCCCACAGCGCCAGGGGCGGGGAGAGGCAGAGCCCAGCTCCGAGCGGGGCAGCGGGGGATACTGCCCTGCCGGGGGACCCCCGCGACTCGGGCACCTGGGGGTCAATGTCCGTCCTCTCGGCTCTGCCTGCACGGGGCTGGGGAAGCAGCTGTCAGCGCCTGCCCCTCTCAGCCCCTGCACCCCCCATCCCGCTCGCAGCCCCTCCACTTGTACCTCCCCCCCTCGCCGCACCCCTTCCCCTTGTACTCTCCCTTCACCTGCCCCTCTCAGCCCCTGCACCCCCCATCCCGCTCGCAGCCCCTCCACTTGTACCTCCCCCCCTCGCCGCACCCCTTCCCCTTGTACTCTCCCTTCACCTGCCCCTCTCAGCCCCTGCACCCCCCATCCCGCTCGCAGCCCCTCCACTTGTACCTCCCCCCCTCGCCGCACTCCTTCCCCTTGTACTCTCCCTTCACCTGCCCCTCTCAGCCCCTGCACCCCCCATCCCGCTCGCAGCCCCTCCACTTGTACCTCCCCCCCTCGCCGCACCCCTTCCCCTTGTACTCTCCCTTCACCTGCCCCTCTCAGCCCCTGCACCCCCCATCCCGCTCGCAGCCCCTCCACTTCTACCTCCCCCGCTCGCCGCACCCCTTCCCCTTGTACTCTCCCTTCACCTGCCCCTCTCAGCCCCTGCACCCCCCATCCCGCTCGCAGCCCCTCCACTTATACCTCCCCGCCTCGCCGCACCCCTTCCCCTTGTACTCTCCCTTCACCTGCCCCTCTCAGCCCCTGCACCCCCCATCCCGCTCGCAGCCCCTCCACTTGTACCTTCCCCCCTCGCCGCACCCCTTCCCCTTGTACTCTCCCTTCACCTGCCCCTCTCAGCCCTTGCACCCCCCATCCTGTTCGCTGCCTCTCCACTTGTACCTCCCCCCTCGCCACACCCCTTCCCCTTGTACTCTCCCTTCACCTGCCCCTCTCAGCCCCTGCACCCCCTATCCCGCTCGCTGCCCCTCCACTTGTACCTCCCCCCCTCGCCGCACCCCTTCCCCTTGTACTCTCCCTTCACCTGCCCCTCTCAGCCCCTGCACCCCCCATCCCGCTCGCAGCCCCTCCACTTGTACCTCCCCCCCTCGCCGCACCCCTTCCCCTTGTACTCTCCCTTCACCTGCCCCTCTCAGCCCCTGCACCCCCCATCCCGCTCGCAGCCCCTCCACTTGTACCTCCCCCCCTCGCCGCACCCCTTCCCCTTGTACTCTCCCTTCACCTGCCCCTCTCAGCCCCTGCACCCCCTATCCCGCTCGCTGCCCCTCCACTTGTACCTCCCCGCCTCGCCGCACCTCTTCCCCTTGTACTCTCCCTTCACCTGCCCCTCTCAGCCCCTGCACCCCCATCCCGCTCGCAGCCCCTCCACTTGTACCTCCCCCCCTCGCCGCACCCCTTCCCCTTGTACTCTCCCTTCACCTGCCCCTCTCAGCCCCTGCACCCCCCATCCCGCTCGCAGCCCCTCCACTTATACCTCCCCGCCTCGCCGCACCCCTTCCCCTTGTACTCTCCCTTCACCTGCCCCTCTCAGCCCCTGCACCCCCCATCCCGCTCGCAGCCCCTCCACTTGTACCTTCCCCCCTCGCCGCACCCCTTCCCCTTGTACTCTCCCTTCACCTGCCCCTCTCAGCCCTTGCACCCCCCATCCTGTTCGCTGCCTCTCCACTTGTACCTCCCCCCTCGCCACACCCCTTCCCCTTGTACTCTCCCTTCACCTGCCCCTCTCAGCCCCTGCACCCCCTATCCCGCTCGCTGCCCCTCCACTTGTACCTCCCCCCCTCGCCGCACCCCTTCCCCTTGTACTCTCCCTTCACCTGCCCCTCTCAGCCCCTGCACCCCCCATCCCGCTCGCAGCCCCTCCACTTGTACCTCCCCCCCTCGCCGCACCCCTTCCCCTTGTACTCTCCCTTCACCTGCCCCTCTCAGCCCCTGCACCCCCCATCCCGCTCGCAGCCCCTCCACTTGTACCTCCCCCCCTCGCCGCACCCCTTCCCCTTGTACTCTCCCTTCACCTGCCCCTCTCAGCCCCTGCACCCCCTATCCCGCTCGCTGCCCCTCCACTTGTACCTCCCCGCCTCGCCGCACCTCTTCCCCTTGTACTCTCCCTTCACCTGCCCCTCTCAGCCCCTGCACCCCCATCCCGCTCGCAGCCCCTCCACTTGTACCTCCCCCCCTCGCCGCACCCCTTCCCCTTGTACTCTCCCTTCACCTGCCCCTCTCAGCCCCTGCACCCCCTATCCCGCTCGCTGCCCCTCCACTTGTACCTCCCCGCCTCGCCGCACCTCTTCCCCTTGTACTCTCCCTTCACCTGCCCCTCTCAGCCCCTGCACCCCCATCCCGCTCGCAGCCCCTCCACTTGTACCTTCCCCCCTCGCCGCACCCCTTCCCCTTGTACTCTCCCTTCACCCGCCCCTCTCAGCCCCTGCACCCCCAATCCCGCTCGCTGCCCCTCCACTTGTACCTCCCCCCCTCGCCGCACCCCTTCCCCTTGTACTCTCCCTTCACCCGCCCCTCTCAGCCCCTGCACCCCCCATCCCGCTCGCAGCCCCTCCACTTGTACCTCCCCCCCTCGCCGCACCCCTTCCCCTTGTACTCTCCCTTCACCTGCCCCTCTCAGCCCCTGCACCCCCCATCCCGCTCGCAGCCCCTCCACTTGTACCTCCCCCCCTCGCCGCACCCCTTCCCCTTGTACTCTCCCTTCACCTGCCGCTCTCAGCCCCTGCACCCCCTATCCCGCTCGCTGCCCCTCCACTTGTACCTCCCCGCCTCGCCGCACCCCTTCCCCTTGTACTCTCCCTTCACCTGCCCCTCTCAGCCCCTGCACCCCCCATCCCGCTCGCAGCCCCTCCACTTGTACCTCCCCCCCTCGCCGCACCCCTTCCCCTTGTACTCTCCCTTCACCTGCCCCTCTCAGCCCCTGCACCCCCCATCCCGCTCGCAGCCCCTCCACTTATACCTCCCCGCCTCGCCGCACCCCTTCCCCTTGTACTCTCCCTTCACCTGCCCCTCTCAGCCCCTGCACCCCCCATCCCGCTCGCAGCCCCTCCACTTGTACCTTCCCCCCTCGCCGCACCCCTTCCCATTGTACTCTCCCTTCACCTGCCCCTCTCAGCCCCTGCACCCCCTATCCCGCTCGCTGCCCCTCCACTTGTACCTCCCCCCCTCGCCGCACCCCTTCCCCTTGTACTCTCCCTTCACCTGCCCCTCTCAGCCCCTGCACCCCCCATCCCGCTCGCAGCCCCTCCACTTATACCTCCCCGCCTCGCCGCACCCCTTCCCCTTGTACTCTCCCTTCACCTGCCCCTCTCAGCCCCTGCACCCCCCATCCCGCTCGCAGCCCCTCCACTTGTACCTCCCCCCCTCGCCGCACCCCTTCCCCTTGTACTCTCCCTTCACCTGCCCCTCTCAGCCCCTGCACCCCCTATCCCGCTCGCTGCCCCTCCACTTGTACCTCCCCCCCTCGCCGCACCCCTTCCCCTTGTACTCTCCCTTCACCTGCCCCTCTCAGCCCCTGCACCCCCCATCCCGCTCGCAGCCCCTCCACTTGTACCTCCCCCCCTCGCCGCACCCCTTCCCCTTGTACTCTCCCTTCACCTGCCCCTCTCAGCCCCTGCACCCCCCATCCCGCTCGCAGCCCCTCCACTTGTACCTCCCCCCCTCGCCGCACCCCTTCCCCTTGTACTCTCCCTTCACCTGCCCCTCTCAGCCCCTGCACCCCCTATCCCGCTCGCTGCCCCTCCACTTGTACCTCCCCCCCTCGCCGCACCCCTTCCCCTTGTACTCTCCCTTCACCTGCCCCTCTCAGCCCCTGCACCCCCCATCCCGCTCGCAGCCCCTCCACTTGTACCTCCCCCCCTCGCCGCACCCCTTCCCCTTGTACTCTCCCTTCACCTGCCCCTCTCAGCCCCTGCACCCCCCATCCCGCTCGCAGCCCCTCCACTTGTACCTCCCCCCCTCGCCGCACCCCTTCCCCTTGTACTCTCCCTTCACCTGCCCCTCTCAGCCCCTGCACCCCCTATCCCGCTCGCTGCCCCTCCACTTGTACCTCCCCGCCTCGCCGCACCCCTTCCCCTTGTACTCTCCCTTCACCTGCCCCTCTCAGCCCCTGCACCCCCCATCCCGCTCGCAGCCCCTCCACTTGTACCTCCCCCCCTCGCCGCACCCCTTCCCCTTGTACTCTCCCTTCACCTGCCCCTCTCAGCCCCTGCACCCCCCATCCTGCTCGCAGCCCCTCCACTTATACCTCCCCGCCTCGCCGCACCCCTTCCCCTTGTACTCTCCCTTCACCTGCCCCTCTCAGCCCCTGCACCCCCTATCCCGCTCGCAGCCCCTCCACTTGTACCTCCCCGCCTCGCCGCACCCCTTCCCCTTGTACTCTCCCTTCACCTGCCCCTCTCAGCCCCTACACCCCCCATCCCGCTCGCAGCCCCTCCACTTGTACCTTCCCCCCTCGCCGCACCCCTTCCCCTTGTACTCTCCCTTCACCCGCCCCTCTCAGCCCCTGCACCCCCATTCCCGCTCGCTGCCCCTCCACTTGTACCTCCCCCCCTCGCCGCACCCCTTCCCCTTGTACACTCCCTTCACCCGCCCCTCTCAGCCCCTGCACCCCCCATCCCGCTCGCAGCCCCTCCACTTGTACCTCCCCCCCTCGCCGCACCCCTTCCCCTTGTACTCTCCCTTCACCTGCCCCTCTCAGCCCCTGCACCCCCCATCCCGCTCGCAGCCCCTCCACTTGTACCTCCCCCCCTCGCCGCACCCCTTCCCCTTGTACTCTCCCTTCACCTGCCGCTCTCAGCCCCTACACCCCCTATCCCGCTCGCTGCCCCTCCACTTGTACCTCCCCGCCTCGCCGCACCCCTTCCCCTTGTACTCTCCCTTCACCTGCCCCTCTCAGCCCCTGCACCCCCCATCCCGCTCGCAGCCCCTCCACTTGTACCTCCCCCCCTCGCCGCACCCCTTCCCCTTGTACTCTCCCTTCACCTGCCCCTCTCAGCCCCTGCACCCCCCATCCCGCTCGCAGCCCCTCCACTTATACCTCCCCGCCTCGCCGCACCCCTTCCCCTTGTACTCTCCCTTCACCTGCCCCTCTCAGCCCCTGCACCCCCCATCCCGCTCGCAGCCCCTCCACTTGTACCTTCCCCCCTCGCCGCACCCCTTCCCATTGTACTCTCCCTTCACCTGCCCCTCTCAGCCCCTGCAGCCCCTATCCCGCTCGCTGCCCCTCCACTTGTACCTCCCCCCCTCGCCGCACCCCTTCCCCTTGTACTCTCCCTTCACCTGCCCCTCTCAGCCCCTGCACCCCCCATCCCGCTCGCAGCCCCTCCACTTATACCTCCCCGCCTCGCCGCACCCCTTCCCCTTGTACTCTCCCTTCACCTGCCCCTCTCAGCCCCTGCACCCCCCATCCCGCTCGCAGCCCCTCCACTTGTACCTCCCCCCCTCGCCGCACCCCTTCCCCTTGTACTCTCCCTTCACCTGCCCCTCTCAGCCCCTGCACCCCCTATCCCGCTCGCTGCCCCTCCACTTGTACCTCCCCCCCTCGCCGCACCCCTTCCCCTTGTACTCTCCCTTCACCTGCCCCTCTCAGCCCCTGCACCCCCCATCCCGCTCGCAGCCCCTCCACTTGTACCTCCCCCCCTCGCCGCACCCCTTCCCCTTGTACTCTCCCTTCACCTGCCCCTCTCAGCCCCTGCACCCCCCATCCCGCTCGCAGCCCCTCCACTTGTACCTCCCCCCCTCGCCGCACCCCTTCCCCTTGTACTCTCCCTTCACCTGCCCCTCTCAGCCCCTGCACCCCCCATCCCGCTCGCAGCCCCTCCACTTATACCTCCCCGCCTCGCCGCACCCCTTCCCCTTGTACTCTCCCTTCACCTGCCCCTCTCAGCCCCTGCACCCCCCATCCCGCTCGCAGCCCCTCCACTTGTACCTTCCCCCCTCGCCGCACCCCTTCCCCTTGTACTCTCCCTTCACCTGCCCCTCTCAGCCCCTGCACCCCCTATCCCGCTCGCTGCCCCTCCACTTGTACCTCCCCCCCTCGCCGCACCCCTTCCCCTTGTACTCTCCCTTCACCTGCCCCTCTCAGCCCCTGCACCCCCCATCCCGCTCACAGCCCCTCCACTTGTACCTCCCCCCCTCGCCGCACCCCTTCCCCTTGTACTCTCCCTTCACCTGCCCCTCTCAGCCCCTGCACCCCCCATCCCGCTCGCAGCCCCTCCACTTATACCTCCCCCATCACTCCTTCGCCACACCCCTTCCCCTTGTACTCTCCCTTCATCCGCACCTCTCTCCCAGCCCTCTGCTCCCGCACCTCCCCCTTCCCCTGCACCTCTTCGCCCGCCAACGAGTTCTTGTACCCGGACAGCCGGAAACATTTGCTGCTAGAGCCGCGTCCACACGGGGAATTTGGCCGGCACAGCTCTGTCCCCCACCCCACCCACACTCTGAACTGCGGTACCACCAGGAAACCTTTTCAGGGTAAACTCATCCCAGTGATGTCCCGGGGCGCGGTGGGACAAAGGCAGAGGACTCACGGTCTTTAGCTGTCCGGTGTTTCTCTCCGATGTGGGGGGATGTCCCACGCTTTGCCACGTTCCTTCTCTGCGGCTTTCAGCCTCTGGGGTTGATGTGGAAAGCAAAAGCAGGGAAGGCAGCACCCAATATAAGAGGTGAGCTTGGGGGTGGGGTCAAAAATTTGGTCAGTGTCCAGCCTTGCCCAAGTCCTCTGACTGGTTCCCTGTCTGACCCGGGGGCGGCTCCAGGCACCAGCTTACCAAGCAGGGGCTTGGGGCGGCCACACCAGAGGGGGCGGCACGTCCGGCTCTTCGGTGGCAATTCGGCGGTGGGTCCCTCACTCCCGCTCGGAGCGAAGGACCTCCCGCCGAAGTGCCGCAGATCGCGATCGCGGCTTTTTTGTTTGTTTGTTTTTTGTTTTGCGAGGGGTGGGGGGGGTGGCTGCTTGGGGCGGCAAAAACCCTGGAGCCGGCCCTGCTTACCCAGAACAGGACCCCTCAGTCAGGTCCATCTTGGGGGGTGGGGAGCCCAGACCCCGGTTCTGGGCCTCCCCAGCCAGCTCCAAACTGAGCCTCCCTCCAGCCCCTCCTCTGCCTTTGTCTCTTTCCCGGGCCAGGAGGTCACCTGATCTCTTTGTTCTCCAACACCTTCAGTTGGCACCTTGCAGGAGCGCGGCCCAGGCCATCAGGAGACAGGGTGTCGGCCATTCTCTGTGCAGACACCATCACACTGCCCCCCTAGGGCTCTGCAACAATCACACCCCTTATCCCACCACCTAGAGACCTAAGAAATGCATAGGGGAAACTGAGGCACACACACAGTATTCAGATAAAAACATTAAGAACAGTCCCACTTCGTCCCACAGGCCCCGACCTCAGGCCAAGTCACTGACGGCCTCAAATCAGGGGTTAAGTGACAGACACCTCCATTTATATTCATCTAAACCTGCGAGTGCCCCCTGCCCCATGCTGCAGAGGGAGGCAAAACCCCCAGCCTGGTTTCCCGTAATCAGTCCCATGCTGGGAAAGGCTCCGGCTGCTTTCGGTTTCCATCTGAGTCTGACGCATTCAGGGGATTTTGAGCTGCCACACCCGGATCATCGGCCTGGTCTGTGAGTTGGCATCATGGACATTTCTCTGTAAACATTCGCTCCATGCACAGCAGCCGCTCGAACAGTGAACAGGCCGGGGGCGGAGGGAGCGGGCAGGCGAGGGAGCGATAATCGGACAGACACACTCATCATGCTGCTGGCCAGGGGCCGCCCACCCCGTGAGCGCTGTGGGGAGTTCTGGGCGCCCAGCTCCAAAAAGACCCGTTAGAACTGGAAAAGGGGCCGAGACGGGCACAAAAATATTTGGGGTTGTGAGCCAGCTTCCCTCTGAGCTGTGTCCGTTTCTGTTATAGTAATTCTGGTAACGGCTGCAACCGGCCCCGGGGCTCAGAATCGCTGCCCCGTCTCTCTCTTTCCCAGCCCTCGCCGCATTCCCACGGGGCGTCCCCCACCCAGGGGCATCAAAGTCCCATTCTCCTGCCGGCACCGCTGCTACGGCGGTTCGAATCCAAGCCTCTGTGTAAGGGGTTTGATAAGCAAGTGGCTTCGGCTGTGATCAGCGGGGAGAGCCCTGCCTTGTCCTTGTTTATCATGCCCTGCAACTCGATTTTCTTTTTCTGTTTTTCCATTTTCCCCAACTTGTTCCTCCAACCGTTTTTCTTTGTTTGCACCCCTGTCCCTATCACTTTCCAGCTTTCTGCCTCTTTCTCCATAGGAGTGAGTTTTTCAAGCAGGGAGACAGTCTCCCCTCGGCAGGATGTCAAGCGGGAGTAGAAGTCCCTGCATGTGTCCCACTAAAGCCAGACTGCTGCTGAATCCCTCTGATCGGAGTAGGCAGGTACAGGATTATATACCGTGCAAACCTAGGCGCTAAATCTGAAACGGTGCATACATCTCCCAGCCCCCTTCAGCCCACAGGCTGGGTCCAAACCTCCGTAAGGGTATGTCTACACTACAAAATTAGGTCGAATTTATAGAAGCCGGTTTTATAGAAATCGGTTTTATACAGTCGATTTTATGTGTCCCCACATAAAATGCGCTAAGTGCTCTAGTCGGCGGACCGCGTCCACAGTACTGAGGCTAGCGTCGACTTCCGGAGCATTGCACTATGGGTAGCTATCCCACAGCTATCCCACAGTTCCCGCAGTCTCCGCTGCCCATTGGAATTCTGGGTTGAGATCCCAATGCCTGAATGATGCAAAAACAGTGTCGCGGGGGGTTCTGGGTACATGTCGTCAGGCCCCTCCCCCTTCATCAGAGCAACGGCAGACAATCGATTCATACCTTTTTACCTGGGTTACCTGTGCAGACAACATACCACGCCAAGCATGGAGCCCGCTCAGCTCACCGTCACCATATGTCATCTGGGTGCCGGCAGACGTGGTACTGCATTGCTACACAGCAGCAGCTCCTTGCCTTTTGGCAGTAGATGGTGTATTACGATTGGTATCCATCGGCATCGTATTCCTCACTGAGTTTGGTCAGAGGCACCTGGGCAGACATGTTTTGTCTCCTGGAGACTCAGTCCTGCCGGCAGTCCTATTGAACCGTCTTGACGATGATGGCTAGCAATCGTAATACACCATCTTCTGCCAAGCACCCAGAAGATGCCGATGGCTATCAGTCATGCTGCACCGTCTGCTGCCAGCCTAAGATGTAAAAAATAGATGGACCAGATTTGTTCTGTATTCATTTCCTTCCCCCTCCCACCGTGAAATCAACGGCCTGCTAAACCCAGGGTTTTGAGTTCAATCTTTGGGGGGGCCATTCGGTGTGACAGTTGTTTGTGTTTCTCCCTGATGCACAGCCACCTTTGTCGATTTTAATTCCCTGTAAGCCATGTTGCCACTCTCCCCTCCCTCCCTCAGACAATAGTTTCGCACCTTTTTTCAGCCCAGACGCCGTAGCACTGGGATCATGGAGCCCGCTCAGATCACCGCGGCAATTATGAGCACTATGAACACCACGCGCATTGTCCTGGAGTATGTGCAGAGCCAGAACATGCCAAAGCAAAACCAGGCGAGGAGGCGATTGCAGCACGGCGACGAGAGTGATGAGGAAATTGACATGGATATAGACCTCTCACAAGGTATGGGCCCCAGCAATGTGCAAATCATGGTGTCACTGGGGCAGGTTCATGCCGTGGAACACCGATTCTGGGCCCGGGAAACAAGCACAGACTGGTGGGACCGCATCGTGCTGCAGGTGTGGGACGATTCCCAGTGGCTGCGAAACTTTCGCATGCGTAAGGGCACTTTCATGGAACTTTCTGACTTGCTTTCCCCTGCCCTGAAGCGCCAGAATACCAGGATGAGAGCAGCCCTCACAGTTGAGAAGCGAGTGGTGATAGCCTGGTGGAAGCTTGCAACACCAGACAGCTACCGGTCAGTCGGGAATCAATTTGGAGTGGGCAAATCTACTGTGGGGGCTGCTGTGATGCAAGTAGCCAAAGCAATCAAAGACCTGCTGATATCAAGGGTAGTGACTCTGGGAAACGTGCAGGTCATAGTGGATGGTTTTGCTGAAATGGGATTCCCAAACTGTGGTGGGGCCATAGACGGAACCCATATCCCTATCTTGTCACCGGAGCACCAAGCCACCGAGTACATAAACCACAAGGGGTACTTTTCAATGCTGCTGCAAGCTCTGGTGGATCACAAGGGACGTTTCACTAACATCAACGTGGGATGGCCGGGAAAGGTACATGATGCTCGCGTCTTCAGGAACTCTGCTCTGTTTCAAAAGCTGGAGGAAGGGACTTTCTTCCCGGACCAGAAAGTAACCGTTGGGGATGTTGAAATGCCTATCGTGATCCTTGGGGACCCAGCCTACCCCTTAATGCCATGGCTCATGAAGCCGTACACAGGCAGCCTGGACAGGAGTCAGGACCTGTTCAACTATAGGCTGAGCAAGTGCCGAATGGTGGTGGAATGTGCATTTGGATGTTTAAAAGCGCGCTGGCACTGTTTGCTGACTCACTCAGACCTCAGCGAAACCAATATCCCCATTGTTATCGCTGCTTGCTGTGCGCTCCACAATATCTGTGAGAGTAAGGGGGAGACATTTATGGCGGGGTGGGAGGTTGAGGCAACTCGCCTGGCCGCTGATTACGCGCAGCCAGACACCAGGGCGGTTAGAGGAGCACAGCAGGGCGCGGTGCGCATCAGAGAAGCTTTGAAAACCAGTTTTGTGACTGGCCAGGCTACGGTGTGAAACTTCTGTTTGTTTCTCCTGGATGAACCCTCCGCCCCCCCCCCACCCCCAGCTCACTCTACTTCCCTGTAAACCAACCACCCCACCCTCCCCTCCCCCCTTCGAGCACCGCTTGCAGAGGCAATAAAGTTATTGTTACTTCACATTCATGCATTCTTTATTAATTCATCACACAACTAGGGGGATAATTGCCAAGGTAGCCTGGGATGGGTGGGGGAGGAGGGAAGGAAAAGGACACACTGCAGTTTAAAACTTTAACTCTTATTGAAGGCCAGCCTTCTGATGCTCGGGCAATCATCTGGGGTGGAGTGACTGGGTGGCCAGAGGCTCCCCCCACTGCATTCTTGGGCGTCTGGGTGAGGAGGCTATGGAACTTGGGGAGGAGGGCTGTTGGTTACACAGGGGCTGTAGCGGCAGTCTCTGCTCCTGCTGCCTTTCCTGCAGCTCAACCATACGCTCGAGCATATCAGTTTAATGCTCCAGCAGCCGGAGCATCGACTCTTGCCTTCTGTCAGCAAGCTGACGCCACCTATCCTCTTCAGCCCGCCACTTGCTCTCTTCAGCCCGCGATTCAGCCAGCCACCTCTCCTCTCGTTCATATTGTGCTTTTCTGTAGTCTGACACTGACTGCCTCCACGCATTCTGCTGTGCTCTGTCAGCGTGGGAGGACATCTGGAGCTCCGAGAACATATCATCCCGAGTCCGCTGTTTTCTCCTTCTAATCTTCACTAGCCTCTGTGAAGGAGAAACATTTGCAGCTGGTGGAGGAGAAGGGAGAGGTGGTTAAAAAGACACATTTTAGAGAACAATGGGTACACTCTTTCACATTAAATTTTGCTGTTCACGTTACACAGCACATGTGCTTTCGTTACAAGGTCGCATTTTTTCTCTTATATTGAAGGCCTGCCGGTTTGGTGTGAGAGATCACTCACGCAGTGCCAGGCAACAGATTTCGGCTTGCAGGCAGCCATGGTAAGCCACAGTCTTTTGGCTTTTTTAACCTTCATAACATGTGGGAATGGTTTCAAACAGCAGCGCCCTCATTTCCCATACCAAGGACCCATTGGGTTGGCCATTTAAAATGGGTTTGCAATGTAGAAGGAGGGGCTGTGGTTTCTGGGTTAACATGCAGCACAAACCCAACTACCCCACACACACACACCCAATTGTCTGGGATGATCACTTTATCCCTCCCCCCCCCCACTGTGTGGCTAACAGCGGGGAACATTTCTGTTCAGCCGAGCAGGAACGGGCACCTCTGAATGTCCCCTTAATAAAATCACCCCATTTCCACCAGGTGACCGTGAATGATATCACTCTCCTGAGGATAACACAGAGAGATAAGGAATGGATGTTGTCTGCATGCCAGCAAACACCGGGACCATACGCTGCCATGCTTTATGCAATGATTCCAGACTACGTGCTACTGGCCTGGCGTGGTAAAGTGTCCTACCATGGCGGACGGAATAAGGCAGCCCTCCCCAGAAACCTTTTGCAAAGGCTTTGGGAGTACATGAAGGAGAGCTTTCTGGAGATGTCCCTGGAGGATTTCTGCTCCGTCCCATACACGTTAACAGACTTTTCCAGTAACTGTACTGGCCGCGATTGCCAGGGCAAATTAATCATTAATCATTAAACACGCTTGCTTTTAAACCATGTGTAATATTTACAAAGGTACACTCACCAGAGGTCCCCGGTGTGCCCTCAGGGTCTGGGAGCACGCCTTGGGTGAGTTACTGGTTCCAGGTCCAGGGTGATAAACATATCCTGGCTGTTGGGGAAACCGGTTTCTCCGCTTCCTTGCTGCTGTGAGCTACCTACAGTACCTCCATCCTCATCTTCCTCGTACCCCGAACCCTCTTCCCTGTGTGTTTCTCCATTGACGGAGTCATAGCACACGGTTGGGGTAGTGGTGGCTGCACCCCCTAGCAGGGCATGCAGCTCTGCGTAGAAGCAGCATGTTTGCGGCTCTGCCCCAGACCTTCCGTTTGCCTCTCTGGCTTTGTGGTAGGTTTGCCGTAGCTCCTTAATTTTCACGCGGCACTGCTGTGCGTCCCTGTTATGGCCCCGGTCCTTCATGGCCTTGGAGACCTTTTCTGATATTTTGCCATTTCTTTTACTGCTACGGAGTTCAGCTAGCACTGATTCATCTCCCCATATGGCGAGCAGATCCCGTACCTCCCGTTCGGTCCATGCTGGAGCTCTTTTGCGATCCTGGGACTCCATCATCGTTACCTGTGCTGATGAGCTCTGCATGGTCACCTGTGCTCTCCACGCTGGGCAAACAGGAAATTAAATTCAAACGTTCGCAGGGCTTTTCCTTTCTACCTGGTCAGTGCATCTGAGTTGAGAGCGCTGTCCAGAGTGGTCACAATGAAGCACTGTGGGATAGCTCCCGGAGGCCAATAACGTCAAATTCCGTCCACACTACCCCAAATCCGACCCGCTAAGGCCGATTTTATTGCTAATCCCCTCGTCGGAGGTGGAGTAAAGAAACCGGTTTAAAGGGCCCTTTAAGTCGAAAAAAAGGGCCTCGGTGTGTGGACGTGTCCAGGCTTAATTTAATTTAACGCTGCTAAATTCGACCTAAACTCGTAGTGTAGACCAGGCCTCAGACACTCCCCTGTCAGCATTCACAGACCACTTTAAGAACAGTCCCAGTTCGTCACATCTCTCCCCCCTCCGAGACCGAACTGAGCAGGGTCACTTTAGCCAGTGACCCGGGGAAGTTCGAACCTACCCCCGTTCCCATGGATGCCCCCGCATCCCTCCCATTCCTTGGTGAGAATTACACCAAGCCCCTCCAGTTTCACGCCCCCCCTTAGGACGGGGGTGCTCGATGGCACTCGTAGTTCGCCTGTGGGAAGGCTTATGCGGCCTGTGTCCTTTTCCCACCCCAATACCCCTGGGGCTCCAACTGGGCTGTGGTCTTCTCCCAGCGCTCCAGTCTGGAGGTCGGTGATTTGGGCTCTCTTGGTTCAGAGCCCCCCTTTTAACCTTGGCCACCCTCTGGAAAGGCTCCTCTATGCTAGGGTTACCATATTTCCACAAACAAAAAAGAGGACACTGGGGGGGGAGGGGGGAAGCCCCGCCCTAGCCCCGCCCCATCCACTCCTTCCCACTTCCCACCCCCTGACTGCTCCCCTCAGAACCCCAACCCCCCCTGCTTCTTGTCCCCTGACTGCCCCCTGCTGAGAACCCCTTACCCTAACTGCCCCCCCCCCAGGACCCTACCTGTCCCCTGACTGTCCTGACCCTTATCCACTCGCATGGGTGGCAGGGTTGTAGAAATTTTGGTGGTGCCCAGAACCCCCCACCCAACCTGCCTAAGGCTCTGGGAGGGGGGTTGGGTGGGGGGAGGAGGTCTGGGGTGCAGGTCCTGGGCTGGGGATTAGGGTGCAGGAGGGGTGCAGGTTCTGGGATAGCGTTTGGGTGCTGGGTGCAGGCTCCGGGCTGGGGCAGGGGGTGGGTGTGCAGGAGGGGGTGAGGGGTGCAGGCTCTGGGATGGAGTTTGGGGGTGAGAGGCGGTGCAAAGGGAGGGGGTGCAGGCTTTGGGAGGAAGTTTGAGGGCAGGAGGGGGTGTGTGGGAAGGGGGAGGGGGATTGGGAGGGAGTTTGGGGATAGGCGGGGATGCAGGGGTGAGGGCTGTGGGTCTGGGGATGAGGGGTTCATGATGCAGGAGGGGGCTCAGGGATGGAGCAGAGGATTAGGGTGTGTGGGGATGAGGGCTGGGGCTGGGGGGGTTTGGGGTGTTGGAGAGGCTCAGGGCTAGGGTGGAAGGACAGGGTAAGGGCAGCCTGTCTTCCCATTAGTGGATGGGGGCACTAGGACCCGGGGGCAGCAGACAGCAGTTGCTGCCGGCTCTGGCAGTACACGCAGACAAGCGAGAGGCAGACAGGGAGGGGGGGACCCACGGAGGGGGGGATGCGCAGAGGGGGGGTGGCAGGTGGAGGCTGGGGACCCATCCAACACTCCCCCGCTCCCTGACTGCCCCCCCCCCACTCCTCTTACCATTCTGGCTCCACGTGGGTCGGTTTGTGTGTTACACAGGGCTGCAGACAGAGGGAGGGGGGAGCAGGGGAGGGCTCTGGCTGCTGGAGGCCAATGGGAGTGGGTCAATCGGCCTAGCCGCCCAATCAGCAGCCACACTCTGCATGGAAGGGAGGGAGGGAGAAAACCTCCCCGGACATTTTAACCATGTTACCAATTCCTCCCGGACGGCTATTTAGAGACACAAAATCCGGACATGTCCGGGGAAATACGGACGGATGGTAACCCTACCTATGCTGGGCAAGGGTCCTAAAGCCATTTTCCCCTTGTCCCAGGCCTTCCTCCCCCTCTGACAGGGGTCACAGGATCGGCAGTACTGTCGGACAGTAACAAAGACCCCAGGCCAGTAAAAGCTCCGTAGCAGCCTCTGCTGGGTACGCCAGGTTCCCTGGTGCCCTGAGAGGGGAATGTCATAGGCCCGGCACAGCAGCTGGCGGCGATACTTCTGGGGTACCACCAGCTGCCTCCTGATCCCCCCTGACTCCATTTTCCCTGGGGGAGCCCATTCTCGGTACAGGAACCTCTTCTCCCACAGGAACCTTTTCCGGCCACCTCGTTCCATGGTCTGTACCGCACTGAGGTCGGCCAGGTCCCTTATCTTCCGCAAGGAGGGATCTCTCTGTAACTCGGCCTGGAACTCAGCAGCTGGGACGGGGATGGCCACCTGCTCTTTCTCGCCCGCTGGGTCCGAAGCTGCAGCCTCCCTGAGCCGTGTCCCTGGGCGTTCCCTCCCCACCAGGTTAGGGTCCTGCGCCTCAGGCAAGGCACCCCCCCCAAGGCCAGGGCGCAGTGCCCCTCGCCAGCTCTGACTGCGGGTCACAACCAGTGCCCTTTGAGGGTTGCTTGGCCAGTTCTCCAGGTCCCCCCCCATCAACACCTCAGTGGGCAAATACGGGTGTACCCCCACATCCTTGGGGCCCTCCTTGGCCCCCCACTTCAGGTGTACCCTTGCCACAGGCACTTTGACTGGTGTTCCGCCCACCCCCGTCAGGGTCAGGTAGGTGTTGGGCACCACCTGATCTGGGGCCACCACCTCGGGCCGGGCCAGCGTCACCTCTGCGCCCGTATCCCAGTATCCATTGACCTTCCTCCCATCCACCTCCAGGGGAACAAGGCACTCTCTCCGGAGGGACAGCCCCGCGCCGACCGTATAAACCAAAAACCCTGAGTCTGGCACATCCAGCCCCCTAGAGGAGCTGGCCTGGAGCTCTCCTCCCTCCTTAGCAGGTGGTACTCTGCCAGCCCCCCTCCCCTGGGAATGCTGCCTCTCGCCGGGCTGGGTCTCTACCCAGTCAACCCTCTGTGGGTTCGGTCTGCTCAGTCTGTCCCTGAGCCTGGGGCATTGGGCCCGTATGTGGCCTTTCTGGCCACAGTGATAGCAGCCCATGTCCCATGGGTCCCCTCGAGTGGGTCGGATGGCCCTGACGCCGGATGTTCCCCTTTCATGGGGGTTTTCCGTATTTTCCAACGGGGAGGTCGAATGGTGACTCTCTCTCTGTGTTGTGGTGGGACTGTTCCTTTGGGACTCCTTCCTGTTATCCCCTGACCGGCTCTTCACAAACTCATCGGCCAGCCGGCCTGCATGTCGCGGGTTCTCTGGCTTTCTGTCCACCAACCACAGCCTCAGGTCGGATGGGCACCGCTCATACAGTTGCTCCAGTACCAGCAGTTTAACCAGGTCCTCCTGTGACGTTATTGACATAAAATGGGACCATATAGATCATTGTTGCAACCAAGGTCCTGTAGTGGCACCCAAATCTTGTATAAAGGGGGTCAAATGGGGTGTCTAGGACAAGGTTATGGTTTACTGGTTATGATTATGCTGTCTATATGTGTGTATCAGTTTTGTAGTTGAAGTTATGAATATTGGCTCTATACTGTCTGTATGGCAAACTTATGCTATGCTTCTGGGTGAGATCCCAGACAAGCTGAGATTAGCTCTGCCTAGCCTGCTTGATGGCCCATTAAGGACCATCAGCTCTACAATGGACCCATTGAGAGAAGGCAGATACGCCTTGTAACTCAGCAAAGTATGCGGGGACTGGCCCATGTGACTCCAGACTCCATGTTGCTGTAATTTTCCACAGTAAGGACAAAGAGGTGTTCTTACACCTGGAAAAGACTATATAAGGCTGATTCCTCATCTCCATCTTGTCTTCAATCCTGCTTCTTACCTCTGGAGGGACTTTGCTACAAACTGAAGCTTTGAACAAAGGACTGAGGACCCATCCCAGCGGGGGATGTATTCCAGAGACTTGATTTGAACCTGCAGTTTATTCCATCACTGCGGCAAGCCTAAACCAAGAACTTTGCCATTACTGTATGTAATTGATTCCATTTAACCAATTCTAGCTCTCATCTCTATCTTTTTCCTTTTATGAATAAACCTTTAGATTTTAGATTCTAAAGGATTGGCAAAAGCGTAATTTGTGGGTAAGATCTGATTTGTATATTGACCTGGGGCTGGGGCTTGGTCCTTTGGGATCAGGAGAACCTTTTTCTTTTACTGGGGTATTGGTTTTCATAACCATTTGTCCCCATAACAAGTGGCACTGGTGGTAATACTGGGAAACTGGGGTGTCTAAGGAGATTGCTTGTGAGACTTGTGGTTAGCCAGTGGGGTGAGACCGAAGTTCTCCTAGTCTGGCTGGTTTGGTTTGCCTTAGAGGTGGAAAAACCCCAGCCTTGGGCTGTAACTGCCCTGTTTGAGCAATTTGTCCTGAGTTGGCACTCTTAGTTGGGTTCCGCCAGAACTGCATTGTCACACCTCCTTCGTCTGGGCCCCATCAGCCCACTTGCTGGCGTATCTTTCCATGCGGACGGTTAGTTGCAGATATGAGATCTCAGGGGTTTTATCATGACTCCGGAACCTTTCCCAGTACATCTCAGGAGTCAGCCCAAACTCACGTAGCAGGGCCTTTTTGAATAGTTCGTAGTCCCCTTTCTCCGCCTCTTCCAGTTGGCGATACAATGCCACGGCTTTGGGGTCCAGTAAGGGGGTAAGGACCCGGAGTCTGTCCGCGGGATCAACCTGGTGCAGCTCGCAGGCCGTCTCAAAGGCATCCAGGAAATCATCCATGTCCTCCCCCTCCTTGCGTGGGGCCAGGATGCACTTATCAAAGCTCCGTGCAGTCCTGGGTCCCCCCTCACTCACCGCAGCCGGGGGTTCGCTGCCCTTCAGTCTCGCCAGTTCCAGTTCACGCTGATGCTGTCTCTCATTCTCCTGTCTCTGTCTCTCATTCTCCTCCCGTTCATGCTGATGCTGTCTCTCTTCATGCTGTCTCTGTCGTTCACGATCCTCCAGCTCTCTCAGTTTTAGCTCTTTCTCCCATTCCAGCCAATTCCGCTCCACGGATGCCGAACGTTGCCGGGAGGATCCTCTGCTGGCCGGCGAGCTTCGCCGGGAGGATCCCCTGCTGGCCGGGGGGGTCACGGCGCCCTCGGTATTTGCTGGGCTCCTCCCCACCCTTCCCCTAGGCATAGGAAGGAGGGGTCTCGGGAAGCCCTCAGCAGCCGGCCGACCACTCCCAGCTGGGACAGACACTGGTGCCTGCGCTGCATTTGCCAGGCTGCTTCCCTGAGACACAGGGATCAGTTCATTCGCGCGATCTTCCGCCTCCAGCTGGGCAATGAGCTGTTCTTTGGTGAGCCTCCCAATGCACAGCCCCCTCTGCTTGCACAGCTCCACCAGGTCGCTCTTAAGCCGCTTGGCATACATCTTCCTGCTGGCCACTCACCGGCCTGTGTGCTCACAGCTCCCCACAGTTCCCAGGGGGACCCCTAGTGTGCCAGCCCTTCTCGAGGTCACCACCTCTCTGCCAGGGTCGAGCTGCAGACTCCTCCGCCCCTGGAACCACTCGCTGCGATCCCCCCGGGGGACCCTGTTACTGCAAAAGTCTTTCTCGCTGGTCACACACTCCCAGGGGTAATAACCGTCTCTCTCTCACTCTTCAGCATGCCTGGTCCCCGTCAATCCCCCTTCGCTTTACTGCTCCCCAGTCACTTACTGCAGGAAGCGCCGTCCACGGGGTGCAGTAGATCCCGCCGCTGCCACCAGTTGTCACAGAGTATTGGGGGACTCAGGGCCCTGCACCCCCGGCGTCCTGCGATTCACCATGACTCTCAGCCAGCCAGTAAAGCAGAAGGTTTATTTAGATGACAGTGACACAGTCCAAGACAGGTCTTGCAGGCACAGACAACAGGACCCCCCTCAGTTAGGTCCTTCTTGGGGTCCTCGGGCACCCCAGCCCCCTTGGGAGGTCAGAGCCCTGTCTCCCTCCCAGCCACATCACCAGCCAGCTCCTGAAACTCTCCCTTCAGCGACCCCTCCCACAGCCTTTGTTCAGTTTCCCGGGCCAAGGTGTCACCTGGCCTCTAACCCCTTCCTGGGTTCTCAGGTTACATGCTCAGGTATCTTCCCTCGGTCAGTCTCCCATCCCCCAATGCAGACTATCCCAGCCACGCTCCCCACTCAGCATTCCCAGACCGCAGTACGAACAGGCCCAGTTCGTCACAGCCGGCAATGGGATGTTTATTGGGGTTAAGAAGCAAACATAACCACAGCTCTGTACAGCAGTAGCTTCCCCCTCCTCCTTCCCAGGGGGGTTAATCATACTGCAGTGCTCACCGCTGGTCCCACCCTTACAATACATGGTCCTGTTCCGTTTGAGAGCCTTGAGTCTGGGGTCTTTGGTACCAGCACGTTCGTACCCCATGGGAGGGGGGTGGGGGGAGGTTGTGCTCCGGCCAAGGTCACCTTTTCTTTGGCTTTTAGTGTTTTATACCCCCCCATCCCCTGGCCCCTCCCAACTGGTTGCTTGACCTTGTCTTGAGAGAGGAGTCGGGGAAGAACTGTCCATCACGTGCATTCGTAAATCCAAATCCCGCAACACGGTCCCTCTGTTTCTCATCGTCCTAAAGGCCCGTCTGGCTGCAGGCCGACACCACGCAGTGTCTTTGCCCCGAACCCTAGAACTGGGTCAGGTGGGGGCCCCAGCCTGTGCGGGTAACGCCTAGAGTCTCCCTGCTCTGACCCAACCAGAAACCCTCTTTTATATGGTAAGTTTGACCACCCCCAACACCTTATGCATATGCGTGAAGGGGTCAGCCTTCTTTCCCTCATCTGTACTTTCACTGGGGCCCCCCCAGAACAATGGGGGCCCCATTTTCACAGGTTGTTCCTAGTTCCTCGTATTCACATTAGTATTTACGCAGGCCGTGCCCTGCTCTCAGAACAGACATTTCACCGTGTCACAGTCTCTGACGCTCCAATCCCGATTGGCCAGTGGCCGTTGGCTTTGCATGTCAACCAGGCGCTACTTCTGCACTTATCGCTGCTAAATACTTCCCAGTCCTAGATTTCTAGAATCTACCATTGAAATCTAGTTTGCATACACTGATTCTACACAGAGTGACCAGACAGCAAGAGTGAAAAACCGGGACAGGGGTGGGGGGTAATAGGCGCTTATATCAGCTAAAGTCCCAAATATCGGGACATCTGGTCACCCTAATTCTACATGAAATAGCGGATGAGAAATGCATGAGAAATGAACTATTTGGCTACAAGATGGAGCAGGTGTCCTGGGGCCGGTTCATCTCCTGCCTCAGGCTCTGCATCTGCTGCTCCAACCGCGCCGCCTCCCCCCGGAACCCCTCGCGCAGCAGCCGCTCCTGCTCCTGGGGGACAGAGCCGAGGGTTAGCGCCACCGACACAGAGCTGTGGGGATGTGGAGCGGGGGCCAGGGGTCCTGACTCCCACCTCCCCTCCCCGCTCTAACCACCAGACCCCACCCCACTGCCCTCCCAGAGCCAGGAGAGAACCCAGGAGTCCTGGCTCCCAGCCCCAATTAATGCCATGATCCCTTTCCCTGGCACCCGCTGGTATTTCTCCACCATCTCCCGCTGGTCGGCCAGGAGGCGCTGGTAGCCCCCGGGCACCGAGTAGCTCCCCTCAGAGACCCATTCAGCTCCCAGAGCTGGGGAGAGAACCCAGGGGGCTCCCACCCCCCTGCTCCAGGCAGCCCAATCCCAGCTCCCCAGGGGCCCGGGGCAGGTACCTGCAGTTTCAGGGCCAGCGCTCTCTCCTGCTCGGCCAGCAGCTGCTTCCTATCCTGCTCCATCTTGGCCGTCAGCTGCTGGACGTGCTCCTGGTGGCTGCGCGTCTGGTCCTGCAGCAGCTGCTCCGTCTTGGCCTGCATCTCCTGGCTCCGCTGGGCCTCCCGCTCGGCCGCCTCGGCCCGCGCCCGCTCCGCTGGGGGGGGGGGGGGCACATGGTCAGGGCCAGGGGCTCAGGGTGCAGAGGGGGGCCTGGCCCGGGGTCACTGGGTCATCGGCACCTAGGAGGCACCGGATCTTTGGAGCCAGAGTCCTGGCCCTGGGGTCACCACGTCCATGGGGCACTGGATCTATGGGGCCCTGGGATCACTGGATCTATGGGGTGCTGGGGTCACCGGATCTATGGGTCACCGGGCCTGGGAGGCCACAGACTGTACCCTGAAGCACCGGATCTATGGGGCTACAGAGCCCTGGCATCTGTGGGGTCCAGGAGTCACCAGATCTATGCAGCCGTCAGGGCCAGGGGTCACTGGGTCTATGAGGCCATGGCGTTCAGGGGGGTGAGTCTGTGGCCAAGGGATCACCAGATCCATAGGGCCGTGGGGGTCACAGGACTACGGGCCCCAGCTCTGGAGTCACCTTCGATCTCCCTCTGTCTGTCCGTGAGGCTCTGGTCCGTCTGCAGGACGGCCTGGGCCACCGTCTCCTTGGACTTCAGAAACTCCTGCAGCACCTCGGCCGCCTGGGGGCACCGGGGAGAAAGGGGGTGAGCCGGGGCCCTCGGGCCCTCCCGCCTGCCCACCTGCATCTGTCCCCCCCACAGATGGAGGGGCCCTCAGCCCCTCCCGCCTGCCCCCCGCCCTTCCCTCCCCCGCACACACACACAGAGATCGAGGGGCCCACAGCCCCTCCCACCTGAACCTGCCCCCGCCCCATATACCAAGGGGGTCCCAGACCAGTGGCAGCCTCTCCTGTGCCCTCTCATCCCATCAGGCCAAGGACAAGCCCAGACCACAAACCCACAGTGGGATCCAGCGATGCCATCGGTACCTCCTCCCCCAGGGCGCCTTCAGGCTGTGTGCAGCTCAGAGCCACGACTGGAAACAGAACCCAGGAGTCCTGGCTCCCAGCCCCCCCTGCTCTCACCACAAGACCCCGCTCCCCTCCCAGAGCCAGGAGAGAACCCAGGAGTCCTGGCTCCCAGCCCCCCCTGCTCTCACCACAAGACCCCGCTCCCCTCCCAGAGCCGGGGAGAGAACCCAGGAGTCCTGGTTCCCAGCCCCAGTTGATGCTATTCAGTCAATTCACCATGATCCCTTTCCCTGGCACCAGCTGGTATTTCTCCACCATCTCCCGCTGGTCGGCCAGGAAGCGCTGGTAGCCCCCGGGCACCGAGTAGCTCCCCTCGCGGACCCGCTCCTCCAGCTCCTGCGACAGCTCCCTCAGCGCAGCCGTGCACCGGTCCGACGACGCCTGCTCGTTCCGGCGGCAGAGCTCAGCGCGCTTGGAGTCCAGCTTGTCCTGCGGAGAGAGGGGACATCGGAGCCGGTGCCCGCTGGAGGGGAAAGGCCTCGTGCCCCATTCCCTGCCCCAGAGAGCCAGACAGTGCCCCAGCTAGATTGGGGCCAGCGCCCCCAACAATGGAAAGGCCCCGCCCCCCATTCCCTGGTACCTTCAGCTGCCGCTGGTATTGCTGTTTGTCATCCTTGAAGGCGCGCGCCATGAACGCCCGCAGCGCCTCCCGCTCGCACTGGGCGTGCACCTCCAGCAGCTCCTGCACGCTCTCCGTGGGCAGCACCGCCCGCCGCTCCAGCTGCTCCTCGTAGACAGCCACGGCCTCCCCCACCGCCGCCGAGTTCTCGATCTGCGCCAGGGCCAGCACCGCGCTCTCCATGCAGGGCACCGCCCCGCTGCGGATGGCGTCCACGTAGGTCACTGCCAGGTTCCCCAGCACTGCCGGAGGGGCAGGGTCAACGCCAGGGGGCCCAGCGCGGCCGGAGGGGCAGGGTCAGCGCCAGGGGGCCCAGCGCGGCCGGAGGGGCAGGGTCAGCGCCAGGGGGCCCAGCGCGGCTGGAGGGGGCAGGGTCAGCGCCAGGGGGCCCAGCGCGGCCGGAGGGGCAGGGTCAGCGCCAGGGGGCCCAGCGCGGCCGGAGGGGCAGGGTCAGCGCCAGGGGGCCCAGCGCGGCCGGAGGGGCAGGGTCAGTGCCAGGTTCCCCAGCGCGGCCGGAGGGGCAGGGTCAGCGCCAGGGGGCCCAGCGCGGCCGAAGGGGCAGGGTCAGCGCCAGGGGGCCCAGCGCGGCCGGAGGGGCAGGGGCAGCGCCAGGGGGCCCAGCGCAGCCGGAGGGGATCAGGGGCAGCGCCAGGTTCCCCAGCGCGGCCGGAGGGGCAGGGTCAGCACCAGGGGGCCCAGCGTGGCCGGAGGGGGGCAGAGTCAGCGCCAGGGGGTCCAGCGCGGTCGGAGGGGCAGGGGCAGCGCCAGGGGGCCCAGCGCGGCCGGAGGGGCAGGGGCAGCGCCAGGGGGCCCAGCGCGGCCGGAGGGACAGGAGCAGCGCCAGGGGGCCCAGCGCGGCCGGAGGGGCAGGGTCAGCGCCAGGGGACCCAGCGCGGCCGGAGGGGGCAGGGTCAGCGCCAGGGGACCCAGCACGGCCGGAGGGGCAGGGTCAGCGCCAGGGGGCCCAGCGCGGCTGGAGGGGGCAGGGTCAGCGCCAGGGGACCCAGCACGGCCGGAGGGGCAGGGTCAGCGTCAGGGGGCCCAGTGTAGGGGGCCGGGGCAGCATCCCCCACCCAGCCCCTCCCACACACTCCAAGACCCCGGCTGCTCCCCTGGACCTGCCCCTCCCCCATGTGCCCCAGGCCACAGATCCCAGCCAGAAATGCCCCCCGTCCCCGTCCCCCTGAGCAATTGGTGCCTTGTCTCTCGTTGGTATGTCCCTGGCTTCACCCCCCAGCCGCAGGACCCTGCTCTGCCCTTTGGGACCCAGGCGTCCCTCCCTGGGGAGACGTGCCCGCCCTGCCAGCCTGGCCTCTCCCCATCATCTTCCCTGGGACCCGCTAACCAGACCTGCTCTGTCTGGCTCTCACGCCCTGTTCTCCCCCCACGGGTCATTTCCAGTCCTCTGCTCCACCCCTCGATGATTTTCCAGAGCCCCTTCTAACCGCGCACCCCAGAGCTGGGCGCAGGCTCCTGCGTCACTCCCACCAGTGGCGGCCACAGGGGACCCCCTCCCAGCTCGGTTTGTCCCGCCCAGCACCCCATGAGTCCCGTTGGCCCCAGTGTCCCCCGGCCCAAGGGCTACCAACACTCACTGGCCCCGGTCACCACGTGGCCACCCAGGAGGGTCTTGGGCTTTGACGTCTCCCAGACGTGGCGGCAGAACTGGGCCACCTGCTCCCGGAACTCGGGCTCCAGCTCGTCCTCCCGCAGCTCCTCCAGCCGGGGCAGGCGCTTCCAACCGGCCGGCGGGACGAAGCCGAAGCATTTCCGGGCCGGGAAGAACTGGCGGATGCACTTTCGGGGCAAGTTGTAGTGCTGGTCTTGCTTGCTGCTGCCTGGCAAGAGCGGGGAGCCGGGCACAGCCCTTAGCCAAGATGTGACTGCTTCTGGGGGGCAGCGCGCGACTGATGAACAGATTCCCATGGGAGGAAGAGACCCTGCTATCCAGGGGAGGGGGATTGAGGGGAGCCAGGAAACCGTCCCAGCTGGAACGTGGCCAGGACAGGGAAAGTCCCAATTCCCAGGAACTGGTAACACCCGTGAGGTGTCAACGGCTTGGGTTTGTGTCTTGAGCAAAAGTCACCCCCAGGCAGCACAGCCCTGGGGCCAGCCCTGACAGCCAGGGGAGAGCCCCCACCCCACCCCCTGCAGTAGAGCGCCCCTTAACACTGCCCTGGAGCACTGGGGCCAGCACCGCTCCCCTACCTGGCTTTAGTTTCAGGGCGTTCTCCAGGTACTCGTCCTCGGTGATCTCCCGCCCGTCCAGCTCCAGCTGCAGCACGAAATCCCGCACGGCCCACACGAAGGCCGGGAAGAACCGCACGAACTCGGCCGAATCCTCCTCCTCCTGCCGCCCGCCCCTGCCCTCCGCCTTCACCTTGATGCCCTCTCGGCCGCCCTCAGCCACCGGCTTCACCTTAATGAGCTCCGTCAGCTCCGTCACGTAGCTGGGGGCCAGCTAAGGAGGAGGAGATGTGGCGCCCCCTGCAGTGGGGTCCCGCTTCCTCAGGGGCCCCGCTACCCACCTGCGATGGGGCTAGGAAGGGACTGCAGGTAGGGGAGGATATTCCATCACAACACCCGGAAGAAGGGATCAAACCCACCACCCCCAGGGTCCGGAGCAGCCACCTGGAGCCCTGCACGTGAAGGAGTGACTCTGACAGCTGGTGGCAGAAGTGGGTTGTTATTCCCCCATGTAGAGCGGCCACTAGAGGGGGCCGTGGTCCACACCCTGCGCTGCGGGTCACGATTTCGCTGGGGGTGGAGCGTTTGGATGGAACAGTGGGTCCCTTCCCCAGGGAGATGGGCCCCACCCCGGCCCCCGGGCAAGGATACTGCAGCTGCTCCATGGCCTGCTGGTCGATGGTGCCCCGGCTGTTATAGACCAGGGTGCTGCTGAGTAGCACGGCCAGCGCGAAGATCCACGTGTCGTTCTTCGTGTTGCCCTGGAACGACACCCACCGTCACCGTCCCGAGCGCGTCCCAGCCGCAGAGATGGCACAGATGGGGAAACTGAGGCACGGGGCAGGGTGGCCAGTGGAACAGCGCCCAGCTCTCCGGAGTCCCAGCCCAGGCCACAATGAATTCCCATTCTCCAACCAGCCAGAGTCACTATTTGGGGTTGGCATATTCCCCTCCCCCAACCTGTTAAATCCCCAGCTCCCGGAGGCACGGGAGGGGGCAGGAGCTCCCATTGCTCCCCTCTTACTGATGTAAGTTCCAAAGCCACATGGCTGCGTTTAAACCTTGGGAAGGCAACACCTCCCCATCCCCCGGGGTCCAGTTGCAGCGGCCCCCACTGCAGGCCGCGGGGTTTACAGCTGCTCTTGTGCATCTTTCAGGTTCCATCCTCTTTTATCCCCAACGCCGGCTCTTCCCTCTGCCTACGGCAGGGCAAAGCCAACATATGGCCAAGGCTGCAGGATCCTTCTCAAAGGATCCATTTTATCGGCCGTCTCTGAGGCCCTCTCCAGAGCGAATGTATTTTTCGTCACACTCCCTCTGGCAGGCGGGGTGGGGAAACTGAGTCCCAGCTCACACCGGGGGTCTGTGGAGCAGGGATTTGAACCCAGCTCTCCGGAATGCCAGCCCTGCCCCCATCGCTACAGCGAGTAGGGAAATTGTCACTGGAGAACATCCCATTTTTGATACCAAAACCACTGACGAAACGGGGACAGTTAAGGTGAATTTCCTGACTTGAAAAATTATTGGGAAAAAAAGTTTCTGAATTGTGGAAACGGCCCGACTGGGTTTCTCAAGCCAAAACGACGTCTCGTTGTCAATGTTTTGTTAAATGTGGACAAAGAAAAGTGGAAAATCAAAATGAAACGTTTGAAAATGATCCATTTTTTTGCGTGACCCGGACCCAGGGCACATTTCCGATTTTCAAGCCCTGGCACTTTCCCCCCATTTTGACTTTTCACCACAAACCAGGACAGGAAACATTTTAAACATCCCACCAGCACTTCCTGGGCGGGACAAGCATTTGCAGCCACACCCCGGCCTCCCTTCCCAGGCCTGCCATGGTACCCCCAGCCCTCCGGACATTGGCAATGCCCCCCTGAGAGGGCGCTGGGTCCGCCTCAGACAGTGCCTCCTTCTCCTGCAGGGGGTTTGCTAGGAGTGTCTGTTAGCAGAGGGACAGGGAGCTCCTTAAATACCACATCCCCTTTCCCAGCATGCCTTGCCCTGAACTACAAGTCCCAGCAGCCCCTGTGTGCCAAGGGGCGTTCCATCCCGCTCAGCAAATTGGCTGATTCTCATACACTGCCTCCTGCCGCCCCCCCCCCCCCCCCACTCACCTTCTCCACGTCGCCCAGCCCCTCGGTGTCCAGCAGCACCAGGGTGTGGCCGGCCCGGCTGGGGTGGGGCAGGCACCACATCCAGATGCCCTTGGTGTGCGACTGGATGGTGGAGCCCAGCGAGAACCCTGGGGAGAGAGGGGCGGAGCTGGGACAGACGCAGAGCCAGGGAACCCAGGAGTCCTGACCTCCCAACCACTAGACCCCACTCCCGTCCCAGAGCCAGGGAGAGAACCCAGGAGTCCTGGCTCCCAGACCCCCACTCTAACCACTAGGCCCCACTCCCCTCCCAGCGCCAGGGAGAGAACCCAGGAGTCCTGGCTCCCAGCCCCCTTGCTCTAACCACTAGCCCCCACTCCCCTCCCAGAGCCAGGGAGAGAACCCAGGAGTCCTGGCTCCCAGCCCCCTCCCCCCTCCTCTGACACAGTAAACCCCACCCTACACCCCTCCCTGCATTGGGGAGAGAACCCAGGAGTCCTGGCGCCCGGGGGCAGGGCTCACGCCTCTCACCCGTTCTCTTGCTGGCCAGTTTGTTCATGAGGTAGGACTTGCCGGTGCGGTACAGCCCGGCGATGGCCACCACCACCACGGGCTGGGAGATCTCCGCCAGCACCTGCAGAGCCTCCTGCTGCACCTGGAGCTCCCCCGCCGGGCTGTTCTCGATCAGGCAGATGGGGGCCGGCATGGGGATCTCCATCGCGCTGGGGGGCGGCCTGCGGGACACAGAGTGGGGAGGGTCAGCGGGAGGGGGTGAGACATGCAGGGGCAATGAGACACAGAGCCAGGCCCCCCAAACTGCGGGAGACACTTCCACCCGCCCCGGGTGCAGCATACGGACCCCAGCGTCACCCGCGGCTGCTCACCCCGGGGCAGACAAGCCCTGGCGCTCCCGGGCATCGCTGCAGACCCCCTTGAATCACACCTGGCGGGGCTGCTGCTGGACAGGCAGGACGGTCCAGTGCTTAGAGCGCCAGCCTGGAAACTGGGGTCACATCCCAGCTCCCCCACAGACTCCCCGACACTTAGGCCAGGGTTTGGAAGGTGTTTCGTTGTTGCTGCACTCAGCACTGCAAGGCCTGACTATCCCCGGTCTCAGCTGCTCCGTGCCTCAGTTCCCCCATCTGTACAATGGGGATAACAGCACCGCCCTGCCCCCCCAGGGGGAGTGAGGGTCAATACATGAGGCTGTGGGGATGGGGTCCCTAGAAGGACCATAGACAGGGCTACCAGAGCCCCCGGGATGGAGCCATGGGGCACGCGGAGGCCTCTTGCCTCGATTACACCCCGTCTCCGAGCTCGCTTCGGCTGCCCGGAAGCCGCGGGATGAGCGGAGGTTGATTTGTTTCCATTCAGTGACCAGAAAATCCAGGGGGGGAATTGTTTCGACTCCACCTGAGAGGGGAACGTGTCTGGTGGTCTCGTCAAAGCAAAACCCCCAAAATAAATCTGTTTGGGGGCTGAACGAACGGGATTTTTTACCCCAAAATGATGTTTTTTCGTTTTATTTTGGGTGGGTTTTTACCTTTTTAATTTTTTTTTTTAAGATGAACCTCCCTCCATTTGGGAGCTTCTGCTCCAAACGAGGCGTCCGACCTGAATCTGACCCCCCCTTTTCCATGTTATTCCAACGTGGTGTTTACGCTTTCGGGGCCTGCGGTTTTAACCCAGCCCAGCTCCGTATGAACACAAACCGGCCTTTCGAAATGAAACGCTGCCGCCGGTTCCCGTTGGGTTTTCTTCCAGCTGAAGGTCGTTGGTGACCCCTCCCTGCATGTCCACCCAGAGCCCCCCAGCTCCCGCCAGGGCCCTGCTCGCGCGGCCGACACATCCCAAGTGTTTCCCGGAATCAGCCCCCGCTGGGAAAGGCTCCGGCTGCTTTCGGGTCCATCTGACTCTGGCGCATTCTGGGGACTGGAGCTGCCAGTCCCGGCTCGTCCCCCCGCCCGCCCCCTCCAGGACAGGGGGAGTGAACGCTGCGGGCAGGTCTGGGAAAGGGGCCGAGACGGGCAACAAGAATATCTGGGGTTGTGAGCCAGCTTCCCTCTGAGGAGAGATTGAAAAGACGGGGGCTGGTCAGCTTGGCAAAGAGACGCCCGGGGGGACGCGCTCGAGGGCTGTACAGTCATGGTGGGTGCGGAGCGATAACGTGACCCGTGCCAGGCGAACCAGGGGCCACCCAGTGCAAGCAGCCCCCAGCCCATGTCCCCACCCCCTCAGTCACCGCCCTGGAACATCAGGGATTGCTGGGCTCTGACAGCACCAGCCCCAGAGATTTTGCCCGACATGGGTACGATGCACAATCGAGATTTGTAGCGCCCCCTGCTGGCACGTTCGCTGTGCGCTAGGTAGTGACACCTGTCCCCGCGTCTCTTCTGCAGAGCGTTCCTGTAACATATTTCTGCCCTTGTCCGTGTCAAACACCCACTTTCCGCTTCTCGAGATGCTTCGTGCAGAGCGGCCCCACCCCCATGACCTACCGCCTTACAAAACCCAGAGTTATACCAAGAATCTCCCCGTTATTTCATCTCGAATATTATTTCTTCTGTTTTTAAGTCAGTCAGTTTCATTATTACTAATGACACTTGGCTCGTCTCGTCTGAGGGGCTGAAAGAATTTCACACACAAACGATTCATCCTCCCAGCCCCTGGTGGGTTTGGTCGTCTCTTCAACACAGAGAGAAACTAAGGCACCGGCGTAGGAAGTGGAATTGTTGAAGGTTCGTTACTGAGCTGGGAATAGAACTCTGGAATCCAGGCTCCCAGCCCCCCGCTGTGCTAACCACAAGATCCCAGCCCCCTCCCAGAGCTGGAAAAGGAACCCAGGAGTCCTGACTCCCAGTCCCCCACCCCCAGTGTTATCCCCAGTTCCCCTCCTAACAAGTTGACATGAAACACCACTAGTTTTTCTCCCCTCCCTTTTTCTTCCAGCTCGTCCCACCCTTCCCATGACCAGTCTCCATATGACCTACCAGGCTCTCTTCCACAGTTATGTCCCCAGCTCTCATGGTCCTGGCAGCTCAGGTTAAGAACATAAAAGCAGCCAGACTGGGCCAGACCAATGGTCCATCTCGCCCAGTGTCCTGTCTTCTGACAGTGGCCCAAGCCAGAGCTTCAGGGGACGTGCACAGAACAGGGCAATTTTGGAGAGACCCACCCCCGTCTTCCCCTCCCGGCGTCTGGCTGTCAGAAGTCCAGGGTGCCCCAAGCAGGGGGTCGTATCCCTGACCATGTTGGCTAATAGCCATTGATGGACCTGCCTCTCCTCTAGTTCTGTTCCACCAGCCTCGCTCTGCAAGATCATGACGGACAGTCCGGCCCCCCCACGTGCCGTGAAAAGGATCTTCCGCCATGAATCACGGCGCTGTGGATAAAGACTTCTCTGCACAGAAGGGCTGCACCGGCAAACCCTGCTGGTGGAGACGCGGCTTCTACCAGCCAACGAGTTCTTGTACCCGGACAGCCGGAAACGTTTGCTGCTGGAGCCGCGTCCACACGGGGAATTTGGCTGGCACAGCTCTGTCAGTGGGGGGGCGATTCCCCCCACCCCACCCACACTCTGAACTGAGGTACCAGGAAACCTTTTCAGAGTAAAATCATCCCAGTAATGTACTGGGGCGCGGTGGGACAAAGGCAGAGGACTTACCTTCGTTAGCTGTCCGGTGTCTCTCTCCAATGTAGGGGGATGTCCTGTGACAGATTTCTGTTACCAATCTGCCTGGGGCGTCAGGTGATCAGGCTGCGGCCGCAGGATCTCTTGGGGAGGAGATGAAGGAGCACACCGAGGGACTGAATTTTAAAGCTTTATTAATAAAATGACAGCGGTGAGTGTTGGTTCTGCTCCCACGTCACTCAAAGGAAGCAAGGAAGCGTTAGTACCCCATCCCTAACCCACTTTCATACTCACACACGCACGACCCGAGGCTGGCCAAGCCTGAGTGTAATGGAAGAAGAGGAGGAGGGGTGGATGGGAGTTCTTGTCCCGTGCACAGGTCGTCCAGGGTCCGCTGTGATCTCTGACTTGCTTTGGCTCTCGGGAGGGTTTTTAAGCTCTGGGTTCTTCCGGGGCGTTTTGTTCAGGGACCTCTGTTCCTGGTGCCCTTTGTACCAGCCCAAACCAGCTCTCCGTGACCTCCTCAGCTTCCCAAAACACACTGGCTCCAGGGACGCAAAACCTTGTTTCCCTCCCCCTCCCCCCCCGTTGGCCTTCGCCGTTTCGCTTGTTTTTGCAACCTTTGCGGTCCTGCTCAGCGTAGTTCTCCTTTTCTCCTGGCTGGCTGGGGTTAGGTAAGATGTGAATGCAGCTGCAGACTCCTCGCCATGACCCGGGACCGGGGCAGCATCTTATCTTCAGACTGAGCTCGCTGAGGTGTCGAGTTAACCCGTTCTCTGCTCCCTTCCTTCCTCCCCCTTTGGCCTCTAGCAACCTGCAAAGGAATCTTCCACTCCACACGCGTGCCTTTGATCCCCCCTCCCGAAAATGGCTTGCAACCACGTTAGCAACATACAATGCTGATCTGCTTCCCCGGGGGACCCTTGGGCCTGTGACAGTCCCACGCTTTGCCGCGTTCCTTCTCTGCGGCGTTCAGCCTCTGGGGTTGACGTGGAAAGCAAAAGCAGGCCAGGCAGCATCCGATATAAGGGGTGAGCTTGGGGGTGGGGTCGAAAATTTGGTCAGTGTCCAGCCTTGCCCAAGTCCTCTGATTGGTTCCCTGTCTGACCCGGGGGCGGCTGCCTGCCTCTAATCTGCCTTCGCGGAGGAGCCCCAGCCCGCCTGCCCCCCCCCCATCAGGCCGAGCTCCCCCACCCCATCCCTGATGCCCCCTCCCCCAGCCAGAGTCGAGGGGTGCTGCAGAGCGAGCTGAGGGAGCGGGAGGCCAGGCTGCAGAAGGGCTTCGCGGAGAAAGCCAGGCTGATGGAGGACGAGATCTCGAGGCTCCACCAGCACGACCGACTTTCTGTCAAGCATTTTCTGCAGCATTGGGGAGGCGCTGAGAGCCATCGCTAGCGTGTCCGATTATCTGAGATCCCGGCACCAGTGGGGGAAGTAAAACCCAGAAATGAAAGTAGCCGGGCCCCTGTGGGGTTCCCCCGGTGGGAAGTCCCACAAACGCTGCTTCTCTGCACGATCGAAAGCTTCTGCTGACTAATTCCTGTGATCTGCCACATCCCACAGTGTCCCGGAGTCCCCGGGCGATGCTCTGGACCTGCTCCCCACAAAGCCAGGCAGGACTCTGGGGAGCCTCCTCTCCCTCGGAGCAGACTGTCTTCAGGGCAAGAAGCTCACACGGCTTCACCTCCTGGGTCTCTCCTGGGAGCATTCAGCATCTGCCCCTCCGTGCGCTTCCCACAGCGAGTCTGCCCCGGCGGGGTCCTGGGGCAGCCAGAGGGTCCTGCACCCCCACTTCACAGTCAGACGTGACTCTCAGCCAGCCAGTAACACAGAGGTTTATTAGACGACAGGAACACGGTCTAAAACAGAGCTTGTAGGTCCAGAGAACAGAACCCCTCGGCCGGGTCCATCCTGGGGCCCAGCGAGCCAGACACCCCCGTCTGCCCTCACTTCCCATCCCCAGCCAGCTCCAAACTGAAACCCTCCAGCCCCTCCTCTCTGGCCTTTGTCTCTTTCCTGGGCAAGGAGGTCACCTTTAGCATCCCCTTGCAAGGGGGGAAGGGCCCTGGCCATTTGTTGCTAGGAGACAGATTGTCAGCCATTTACGCACACTGGAGACTTAAGAAGTGCATAGGGGAAACTGAGGCACCCACACAGTATTCAGAGGAAACATTAAGAACAGTCCCACTTCGTCACACATAGCTACTAACACAGGGCCCGGAGCTGTCTGCAAAAGGAAATCACAGGACACTTGGGTAAATACAACCCCACTCCCAGGGCTCTCCCCCGCCGGCGCTGTAACGGGGCCTCCGGGTGTCTAGGGAGAGGCAGCTCTGGGGATGCCACCATTGGACCCTTCTCCCCACTGTGTAAGAACAGACTATGACATGCTACACCGGCACCTAGGTCTAACTACTAGTCGTGCTATGGGACAGTGTCTGTGAGGCACGGGACTTCCCAGTGTGTGTGAGCGGTGACAGCTGAAATCACTCAGTGCTGTGAGACGTGGGGGGCCCTGAAGACATCTCGTTAGGGCTGGTGGAGCGGCGCGGCCGGTGGGAGGGCTGGCGGAGAAGTGTGGCAATCGGGCGTCACCACAGCCAGTGAGTGTCCGGGCCCTGGAGTGTGCAGGGTGTCTCCTTAGCCCCCCTGGGACGTTGCACTCTATAGGATTTTATACAAATATGCTAATGAGTGAATATGATGTAACTGGGATATGCTTCATGCAAAAGGCCTCTTGTAAGGTATCATTACAAAGCTTATAATCGGACAGACACACTCATCACGCTGCCGGCCAGGGGCCGCCCACCCCGGGAACACTGCGGGCAGTTCTGGGCGCCCAGCTCCAAAAAGATCCGTTAGAACTGGAAAAGGGGCCGAGACGGGCACAAAAATATTTGGGGTTGTGAGCCGGCTTCCCTCTGAGGAGAGATTGAAAAGACGGGGGCTGGTCAATTTGGAAAAGAGACGCCCGGGGGGATGTGATCGAGGTCTGTACAGTCATGACTGGTGCAGAGAAATGTGCCTTCACGTGTCATGCGAACCAGGGGCCACCCGATGAAATTAATGGGCAGAAGGTTTAAAACCAACAACAGGAAGCATTCCTTCACCCAACGCACCGTTAACCTGTGGAACTCACTGCCAGGGGATGTTTTGGAGGCCAGAAGTAGAACAGGGTTCAGAAAGAACTAGATGAGTTGCTGGGGGAATCGGTCTCTCAGTGGCTATTAGCCAGGATGGTCACAGACTCCCTTGCACTGGGTGTCCCTAGGAATGGGTGACAGGGGATGATGGGTGACGTGCTGATGACCTATTCTATTTGCTTCCTCTAAAGCAACTGGCACCAGCCCCGCTCAGACGACAGGATCTGGGGCTAGATGGGCCATGGGGCTGACCCAGTCTGGCTGTTCTGATGTTCTGGCAGTGCTGGGCCCACTGAAGCAGTGCGGGGTGCCATGCCGCAGGGGCGGGGGGCTCGGCTGGGAATGTCCCGCTGCAGGGTGTGGGGCAGGGGACTCAATAGGGGGCGCTGTGCTGCAGGGAACGGGGCGGGGAGGGGAGCTTGGTAGGGGGCGCCGTGCCGCAGGGGCAGGAGGCTCAGTAGGGGGCGCTGTGCTACAGGGAGCGGGGCGGGGAGCTCAGAGGGGGGCGCTGGGGTGTGGGGCGGGGGGCTCAGTAGGGGGCGCCGTGCCGCAGGGGGCTCAGTAGGGGGCGCTGTGCTGCAGGATGTGGGGCAGGGAACTCAGTAGGGGGCGCTGTGCTGCAGGGAGCGGGGCGGGGAGCTCGGAGGGGGGCGCTGGGGTGTGGGGCGGGGGGCTCAGTAGGGGGCGCCGTGCTGCAGGGGGCTCAGTAGGGGGCGCTGTGCTGCAGGGAGCGGGGCGGGGAGCTCGGAGGGGGGCGCTGTGCCGCAGGGGCGGGGGGCTCGGCAGGGGGCTCCGTGCTGCAGGGAGCAGTAGGTCCAGTCAGATTTAAACGTCCTGTTGCCGGGATTTTCCCGGCCCGGCCGGGCGGGTTTGGAACCAGCGGGGAGCTGCCGCAAAGGCACCATGGAGCGGAGTTACCCCAGCATAGGATCTGGGCCTGGGGCCGGACAACCCCCTGGCACGGCCTTTGCCAGCAGCGGGCCAGGCGGGCGCCTGCCGCAATCCCCGTGGTTTGGGCACCGAGCAGCCTGGGCGGATTTCCCAGGGTGCTGGCTGGGGGGAGCCTCGGGGGCTTCCCAGACCGGCCCTGTGTGTCCAGGGAGGTTTTCACACTGAGCGACACGGGCTGGGATGCTGGGACATCCCCTCGCCCGCTCCACACCCTGAGAGCAGTTTGCTGTTTCCTGGCCTGCTCCCCCTCTACTGTGCCCCCATCCTGCGGCCACAGCGGGCACCTAATCCCCTGTGGGGGACATGGAGCCGGACTCCTGGGTTCTCTCCCGGCTCTGGGAGGAGAGTGGGGGCTGGTGGTTAGAGCAGGGGGGCTGGGAGCCAGGACTCCTGGGTTCTCTCCCCGGCTCGGGGAGGGGAGGAGGGTCTAGTGGGTTAGAGTTGGGGGGCTGGGAGTTAGTGGACCCCAAAGGTATTAAATTCACTTCAGTCGGGTTTGTCTGGCTCCGTCGGGTTTGCCCAGGATACCGTCAGAGGGAAGGACACCCAGGTGCGGGCGCTGCCCCGAGAGGCTAGACCGGGGCGTATCGAACCCTGCAAAGGACGAGCTGCTGCTGGAAATCCCCGGCCGGGCTCGGGAGGGAGGGTCAGACTCGGTCTGCAGGGCCAGCCTGGAGCAATCCCGGGCTCGGCTGCGCTCGGAGGAGCCCCTCCTCGGTCTGTGCACGTCCGGCCGCACGGGGACCTGCCGCGGCCCGGCTCCCAGCTCCGTGGGGTTCACTGCGCCACAGCGAGTCCTCGTGGGGCCTCCTCCGAAGGCTGCTGGGATCCCAGACACCACAGCCGACACCGCGGCCCCCCAGCAGCGTTTTCATCCGGAGCCGGGCAGCGCTTCCCCTCAGCTCAGACCCCCCCCAAGTTCTGCCAGCTCTGGGCAGGGCGAGGGGCAGCCTGCGCGCAGGGCCACCCAGCCACGGATCCGAGCGAGGCGAACCCGCCCGCCGCGCTTCAGAGCGCCTGAGCGGGAGGGAACCACTACTTCTCGCCTGGTCGCTGAGCTCGCCTCGCCGGGGCCAGCATGGACGGGCGCTGAGACGTGCGGTCGCGCCAGTCCTGAGGAGAGCGGCTGCTGCTCGGAGTCCGCTGCCTCCCACGCACCCTGCGTGAGGCTGGGACCCGCGTGAATTTACCAGCTGGAAAATGGGCCAAACCCAACCCTTCCCCTTTCTCCCCAGGGTTCTGGCTGCCGGCCGCCTTCCGACGGGAGCTTCAGCGGCTCAGTTCCATCCCCGGGCGGTTTGGGTCCAGAGAGAGGAATGAGAGTCGCGCTCTCCCTCCCACTGCCCCACCCGATTCCTCTGGGGCAGCTGGCACTGAGGTGAATGCAGATCGCCTGGGGCGGGTGGACCCCCCTCCCTGCAGTCTGACAAGCGGTGGCCTCACCCCAGGAGAAGCGTTGCTGGGGACGGGACGGGGGCTTTGTCACTCCAGCCTCTAAAAGCCCCGCTCTAGCTCGACCACCAGATATGGGCTGGGAGCAGATCCCAGATGTACCCAGGAGTCATCAAACCGCTGCCCTCACTCCAGGGCGCTTTGGCCCTGAGCTCTCGGGCCCCCGGAGGCCCCTTTACAGTGCCGGCAGGGTGGAGCGCCCTGGGAGCAGGGTGCATTTACACGGTTATAGGGGCACAAAGGGGAATGGGAGCCGTTTGCTGCAGATCCCCGTGTTAACACGTGTGTCGATAGCACCATCCACTCAGCACCTGATAAACAATGGTTTCATCCTCCCAGCCCCGAGAGGCGGGGGGAAACTGAGGCACTGGACTGTGACGTGACTAGCCCAAAGTCACACAGGATGACAGTACAGGAGTTGGGGATAGAACCCAGGCATCCTGGATCCCAGCCCCCCTGTTCTAACCCCCAGACCGCACTCCCCTCCCAGAGCCCATTCTGTCCTGGGCTGATGTGGGGAGGGGGGCCTCATGGACCAGGAAGTCATTGAAGGGAGAAATCACCTGAGGTCGCCCCCCACCCCCGACCCAGCCTGCCACCCCCGAGGCTCAGGAGTTGAGGGGAAGGGGCCGACTCTGCCAAGCCGCCTCCCCAGCCCATCCTCCGCCTTCCCCGGAGCCAGGAGTTCCCATCAGCTCTGTGTCCTTGGGGAACCGAGGCACAGTACCCAGTCTGTCTGACTCACGAAAGTCCCCCCCACCCCAGCCTCTGCTTGAACCAAAACCCATCAGAGAAGGGCCTTGCAGAGAGCAGTGAAGGGGGGTGGGAGACACACCTAGACCCCTGGGATAAGGGGGACAGGATTAAGGAAACACCCTGAGTGTCATTTGCATTGAAGATGGCACAAGGAGGTATCTCCGTTAGCCTACAGAGTGAACATAAGAAAGGCCGTACCGGGTCAGACCAAAGGTCCATCTAGCCCAGTATCCTGTCTACCGACAGTGGCCAATGCCAGGTGCCCCAGAGGGAGTGGACCAACAGGCAACGATCAAGTGATCTCTCTCCTGCCGTCCATCTCCACCCTCTGACAGACAGAGGCTAGGGACACCATTCCTTCCCCATCCTGGCTAATAGCCATTAATAGACTTAACCACCATGAATTTATCCAGTTCTCTTTTAAACTCTGTTATAGTTCTAGCCTTCACAACCTCCTCAGGCAAGGAGTTCCACAAGTTGACTGTGTGCTGAGTGAAGAAGAACTTCCTTTTATTTGTTTTAAACCTGCTGTCTATTAATTTCATTTGGTGACCCCTAGTTCTTGTATTATGGGAATAAGTAAATAACTTTTCCTTATCCACTTTCTCCACATCACTCGTGATTTTATAGACCTCTATCATATCCCCCCTTAGTCTCCTCTTTTCCAAGCTGAAGAGTCCTAGCCTCTTTAATCTCTCCTCATATGGGACCCATTCCAACCCCCTAATCATTTTAGTTGCCCTTTTCTGAACCTTTTCTAGTGCCAGTATATCTTTTTTGAGATGAGGAGACCACATCTGTACGCAGTATTCGAGATGAGGGTGTACCATCGATTTATATAAGGGCAATAATATATTCTCAGTCTTATTCTCTATCCCCTTTTTAATGATTCCTAACATCCTGTTTGCTTTTTTGACTGCCTCTGCACACTGCGTGGACATCTTCAGAGGACTATCCACGATGACTCCAAGATCTTTTTCCTGACTTGTTGTAGCTAAATTAGCCCCCATCATATTGTATGTATAGTTGGGGTTATTTTTTCCAATGTGCATTACTTTACATTTATCCACATTAAATTTCATTTGCCATTTTGTTGCCCACTCACTTAGTTTTGTGAGATCTTTTTGAAGTTCTTCACTGTCTGCTTTGGTCTTAACTATCTTGAGCAGTTTAGTATCATCTGCAAACTTTGCCACCTCACTGTTTACCCCTTTCTCCAGATCATTTATGAATAAGTTGAATAGGATCGGTCCGAGGACTGACCCTTGGGGAACACCACTAGTTACCCCTCTCCATTCTGAGAATTTACCATTAATTCCTACCCTTTGTTCCCGGTCTTTTAACCAGTTCTCAATCCATGAAAGGACCTTCCCTTTTATCCCATGACAGCTTAATTACCATAAGAGCCTTTGGTGAGAGACCTTGTCAAAGGCTTTCTGGAAATCGAAGTACACTATGTCCACTGGATCCCCCTTGTCCACATGTTTGTTGACCCCTTCAAAGAACTCTAATAGATTAGTAAGACGCGATTTCCCTTTACAGAAACCATGTTGACTATTGCTCAACAGTTTATGTTTTTCTATGTGTCTGACAATTTTATTCTTAACTATTGTTTCGACTAATTTGCCCGGTACCGACATTAGACTTACTGGTCTGTAATTGCCGGGATCACCTCTAGAGCCCTTTTTAAATATTGGCGTTACATTAGCGAACTTCCAGTCGTTGGGTACAGAAGCCGATTTAAAGGACAGGTTACAAACCCTAGTTAATAGTTCCACAACTTCACATTTGAGTTCTTTCAGAACTCTTGGGTGAATGCCATCTGGTCCCGGTGACTTGTTACTGTTAAGTTTATCAATTAATTCCAAAACCTCCTCTCGTGACACTTCAATCCGTGACAGTTCCTCAGATTTGTCACCTACAAAAGCCGGCTCAGGTTTGGGAATCTCCCTAACATCCTCAGCCGTGAAGACTGAAGCAAAGAATCCATTTAGTTTCTCCGCAATGACTTTATCGTCTTTAAGCGCTCCTTTTGTATCTCGATCGTCCAGGGGCCCCACTGGTTGTTTAGCAGCTTCCTGCTTCTGATGTACTTAAAAAACATTTTGTTATTACCTTTGGAGTTTTTGGCTAGCCGTTCTTCAAACTCCTCTTTGGCTTTTCTTATTACATTCTTGCACTTAATTTGGCAGCATTTGGAGAACAGAGACTCCAAGGCAGGAACCGCACTGAACTCTGGGACCAGCAAAGCAGGGAAGCAGTGCATGATGGGGGATCTCTGCTCCAGCTGTCAATGAACCCGCCTGCCCACCCCCAGCTCAGCAGTGATCAGACCGATTCTAGCAATAAATCCTTTATTGGGATCCAAAATAGTGAAGCTGCCTAATTGCATTGGGAGCTCCCTGGAAGGAACATCGCCCCCAGCCAGGAATGAGCAGCTCCCACGTCTAGCCTGAACAAAGCAACTCTGGGATTCTCCATTGTTTACCCCTAAACAAACCGAGTTTCTCCATTGTTCTTTCCCTACAAAACCCCCGACCCACGCTCAGGTGAGTGCTCCGATGCCTGGATCCAAACTCTGCATCAGTTCCATGGGAACGTCATCTTCTCCTGACTGGGCGTGCTGGGGGCTCTGCCTGGCGCAGCTCCCACCATCACTGGGAGCCCCGATCGATTCCAGCTTCACGGCGCGGCGAGAACCCAGCTCTCGCTCTCGCGCTGTAGCTTCTGACCCTGACTGGTGTGATCAGTGATCGTTCTCTACACCTGACTTTTATAATCAAATGCAAGTTAGAGTTAATATTATCACGGCTTTGTTTGGGTGGCTCCCCTCATTACCTGGCAATCAATAACTTTCATGATTAAGCCGGTTGCTTCTCTCTCTCTCTCCCCCTCGTGGGTGTTTTTTGGTTTCCTCCTCGTCCCTAAGCTAAAGATCCCGGCAGCGCCCAAAAATCCCGTGGGGTTTGCTCATCAAGGGGGTTACGACCAGAACAATTGTAACGTGACAGTGGGGATGGGGACGTGCTGAACCTGGGGCATCTAAGGGGTCAGCTTGGGAGTGCGGATTAACCCGGTCCGCTCAGTGCTCTGTTAGTGTGTGTGTGTGTCTCTGTCTGTCTGGTTCTGGGGCTGGAGGAGCCCAGCCCGGGGGAACCGAGGTCCGGCAGGACAGCTCCATTGGGGGGGACTTGCAGCAGGGAGCAGTCCAGCTCCGTATGAGAACACACATGACACAAGCAGCACATTGATAGAATTACAGAAACCCCCTCCCAGAAGAGTAACCCGAATAAATGAGCGCACCCAAAGTAACGGGCAAATCTGGTAACACAGGAGAGACCCTACAATAACACGCCAGGGCACACGGCAGCACCAGGGTTTACGAGAGACCCTACAATAACAAGCCAGTGCATGCACCGGTAGCAGCAGCAGCAGGGTACATAAGTAGGGCCCTGTGACGAAGTGGGGGGTTTTCTTGTTTTCTGTGGAGTTTCAATGGTTTGCATGCACGGGGTGGGACTCAGTTTCCCTGGGTGTTACTGGTTTAACGAGGGGAGGGGAGAGGGAGTGTGTTTTGCAGAGGACCGGAGAGAGGACGTGGGGACCCAGCCGATGGCCAGGAGGATGGATACCCCAGCGAAAGGTGACCTGGCGACCTGGTGACCCGGAGGCCCAGCTGAGGAGACGCAGCCGGTTCTGGCCAGTGGGCGGACAATGGGCTGCAGAGTGAGGACCCAGTGACCTAACCAGCCGGTTCCAGCCAGAGGGAGAAGCAGGAGCGGAGGCCCCGGTTTACGACCCTGTTTACCTGGAGAGAAGACAATGGACAGAGGCGGGGCTTGGGGCCGGGGATCTCAGATGCCCAGCTGGGATCAGGGGGGCTCTGGGCTGGAGAGGGGGACCAGGCAGAGCCCTCCTGGATGCAGGGAGACTGGGATGTGCTGGGCTGAGGGAGGCCAGGCCTGAGGGTCAGAGAGTTTCCTGTGCTGTGTTCAACTCTCAATAAACCCTCCTGTTTTATGCTGGCTGAGAGTCACTCCGGGCTAGAGAACAGGGGGGGCATCAACCCCTTCGGGGGTGGAGGCCCAGGGGGTCCAGAGCGAGTGGACTCCTTGAGGGGGCCCACGGCAGAGACAGACGTGCTAAGGCTCAGAGAGGTGGAGGGGCCTGACCCCGAGAGAGAGTGGACCCCCGAGAAGGGCTGCACTGAAAGGGGCACCCCCCAAGGACCGCACGGGGCCAAGAGTGGGCACGATCTGTGAGTCCGTGACAACGTGGTGTCAGCAGTGGGATGTTTCGCGGATGCACCCTGTAGACGTTGGCTGCGGGCGCAGGCGCTGTGCAGTGAGTGGCTGCCAGCGATAGAACGAGGGTATTGAATGGAACCAGCCTGGAGATGGCCTAGAACCAGCTCCGTCAGAGCGACCTGGCCCGTCTCTGCAGGGAGAGGGGGCTGAGCGTGGGGAGGGTCACTAAGGAGCGGCTGATTGCTCAGCTGGTAGAGAATGACCCGTCTGAGGTGCAGGCCCCAGACCCCAGGGGGGCTCCCGGGGTGCCCGGAGAGCCGGGGAGTAGCCGTGGGGGCAGTCTGTGTAGTGACCGGGAGTGGGTCAGTCCTGACTCCCCAGTCAGTACAGGGAGACCCCAGTCCGGTTCCTCCCTAGAGGAGCTGCGGAGATTGGAGCTGCAGCTGAAAGCGAAGGAGCTGGAGCTGGAGGGTCGGAGACTGGTGGACAGAGAGAGAGAACGAGCGGACCGTGTAGAACAGCGGAAGCAGGAGTTGGAGTTGGAGGAGAGACGGGCCAAGAGGGCCTGACGGGGGGTAAGTGGGGAAGGGCCCCAAGACGCCAGTTGTGTGGGGAATCTAGACACCAAACTGCTGCCCCAGTTCAAGGAGGGGGGGGGATATAGATGCCGACCTCACAGCCTGTGAGAAGTTGTGATCTGAACCAGATTGACCCCGCAGACAGGCTTCGCTGTCTGACCCCCGCGCTGGGTCCCAAAGCCATACAGGCGTTCAGCCAAATGGATGGTGTGGAGACGGGGGACTACGACCTGTTCAAACAGGCTTTGCTGCTGAAGTTTGAACTGACCCCCGAGGCGAACAGGAAACGATTCCGGGGTGTGCGCAAGACCCCAGGTGTCTCTTACAAGGAGGTCACCAACTTGCTGGGGGAATATCTCCGCAAGTGGGGGAAGGGCGCAGGGGCCATTACCGCAGAGGACGTGTATAACCTGGTGGGGTTGGAGCAGCTGTAGGACTAGATGTGGCTAGTGGACCGGAAGCCCAAAGATCTGCGCCGTGCAGGGGCGCTGGCAGATGAGTTTGTGGACAGCAGGTCGGGGGCAGGGGGGAGACCACATCGGGGACTCAGAAGGGGAGTCACCCTGAGCCCTCTCCAAGGTGGGACTCCAGGAAGCCTACCTAGTCAGTGGATCTGAGTTGAGAGCGCTGTCCAGAGCGGTCACATGAAGCATTGTGGGATAGCTCCCGGAGGCCAATAACGTCAAAATCCATCCACACTACCCCAAATCCGACCCACAAAGGCCGATTTTATGGCTAATCCCCTCGTCGGAGGTGGAGTAAAGAAACCGGTTTAAAGGGTCCCTTAAGTTGAAAAAAAGGGCTTCGTCGTGTGGACGTGTCCAGGCTTAATTTGATTTAACGCTGCTAAAGTCGACCTAAACTCGTAGTGTAGACCAGGCCTCAGGAACGGTGATGCCTGAAGGGAGCCTGGGATCCAGTCTGACCCCCTGCGCGGCGCAGCCCCCAGCCCCTCGCCCAGCCCCCAGGACCAGCCCCGAGCTCCGGCCGAGTTGCTGCCGGCCCCGAATCGCGGGTTACGGACTCCAGTGACAGCAAATCCCCTAGTTCAACCCGCGAGTGCCTCTGCCCCACACTGCAGGGGAAGGGTCCCAGCCCCCACCCCCTACCCCCCAGAGTCGGTGCTGGCCCAATGCGGTGCTAGGGGGCGCTGTGCTGCAGGGAGCAGGGTGGGGCTTAGCAGGGGGCACCGAGCTGCAGGGGTGGGGGATTGGTGTGGGGGGAGCACTGGGATCCCAGGGGGCCAAGGATGGTGGGTTCTTGTTTCATCAGGGGAGGGTCAGCCGGGGTCACCAGCTTGGAAAGACTCTCCCCCACCACCGGCTTTCCCGGAATCAGCCGGGTGCCAGGAACGGCTCCAGCTGCTTCGGTTTCCATCTGACTGGCGCATTCACGGGGTTTAGAGCAGCCAGACCCAGCTCGTCTCTCCCCTGCCTGCCCCCCTCCCGGCCACGGTATGTGAGTCGCTACCACGGACATTTCTCTGACACATTCGCTCCACCCGCTGCAGCCCGAACAGGGAACGGGCCGCAGAGACGGGCAGGCGAGGGAGCGATAATCAGACAGACACGCTCCTAATGCCACTGCCCAGGGGCCACCCACCCCGTGAGCACTGCGGGCAGTTCTGGGGACCCGGCTCCAAAAAGACAAATTCGAATTGGAAAAGGGGCCGAGACGGGCACCAAACATGGCGAAGGAGCTGGACCCGCGTCCGCATGGGGAGAGATTAAACTGGGACTAAGGGGGACTGTGAGCGAGGTCTAGCACCTCACGGCTGGTGCAGCGAACGGGACCAGGGAAGTGTTCACGTGCCAGGCGAACCAGGGGTCACCCGATGAAAGCAGCCCCCAGCCCATGTCCCCACCCCCTCAGGTGCATCGGCCAGGGCAGGTGGGGGGCCCGGGACTCACCCCAGCAGCTCTGGCTTCTGGCCTGGTCAGGGGGCAGGGTGTCGGCGGGGAAAAGAGGAGCAGGGACAGAGCCCTGGAGGGGGCCGGCCCTCATGGCCCCCCCACTTCTACCAAGTTCCGCCCCCCCCGGATCCTGCCCTTTAGGGTCATTAGACCGATGGGTAGCGCCGGGACCGAGGTACTTGGGCCGCCAGTCTCTAAGGTGCCCCAAGGACCCCTCGTTGTTTTTATAAACAGGTTCTCTGCGGTTTTACCCTGGGATGTGTCTGCAGGCTCCCTTTTTATTGAACCATGTGCAAAAGGGCTAAATGCAGGAACGGGATATCAGACAGGCTCGTCTCTTAAAGGGTTTATTCCTTTACAAGCCTTACAACGTTCACCTCTAGCTGGTAACAAGTGGGGGAAGAAGCAATCTTCTGGCGGGGGCGTCGGTGGACGGTTCGCCGGTGACTCCAGTCTCCGTGGCCCCACGGCTCAGCTTCCACTTCCTGGGGTTACGTAGGCACATGTCTAACAGCCGGGACGCCCCTTGCAGGCCCCGGGAGCCCCGAGATCACCCCACTCCGCATCGGCATCCCGGCGAGAAAGGGCCGGGCCGGGCGGCTCTGGTGTTCCCGGCTGGGGAATCCAAACAGGGATGCGCAAGAGGCACCGCACCTGGGAACGGGCCCATGTGCCAATGCCCCTCAACCAACCAACAGCCGCCTGCTCTCCCAGCCCCGGGCTCTCCTCCCCCTCCCAGCTCTGCCACCCAGCGTGGGTGTCTACTCCCAACCCCCTCCCACACTAACCACTGCACCCCACTCCCCTCCCAGCCCCGGGCTCTCCTCCGCCTCCCAGCTCTGCCACCCAGCGTGGGTGTCTACTCCCAACCCCCTCCCGCACTAACCACTGCACCCCACTCCCCTCCCAGCCCCGGGCTCTCCTCCCGCTCCCAGCTCTGCCACCCAGCGTGGGTGTCTACTCCCAACCCCCTCCCGCACTAACCACTGCACCCCACTCCCCTCCCAGCCCCGGGCTCTCCTCCCGCTCCCAGCTCTGCCACCCAGCGCGGGTGTCTACTCCCAACCCCCTCCCGCACTAACCACTGCACCCCACTCCCCTCCCAGCCCCGGGCTCTCCTCCGCCTCCCAGCTCTGCCACCCAGCGTGGGTGTCTACTCCCAACCCCCTCCCGCACTAACCACTGCACCCCACTCCCCTCCCAGCCCCGGGCTCTCCTCCCGCTCCCAGCTCTGCCACCCAGCGTGGGTGTCTACTCCCAACCCCCTCCCGCACTAACCACTGCACCCCACTCCCCTCCCAGCCCCGGGCTCTCCTCCCGCTCCCAGCTCTGCCACCCAGCGTGGGTGTCTACTCCCAACCCCCTCCCGCACTAACCACTGCACCCCACTCCCCTCCCAGCCCCGGGCTCTCCTCCCGCTCCCAGCTCTGCCACCCAGCGCGGGTGTCTACTCCCAACCCCCTCCCGCACTAACCACTGCACCCCACTCCCCTCCCAGAGCCGGGGAGAACCCGGGACTCCTGGCTCCCAGCCCCCCTGCTCTAACCACTGCACCCCACTCCCCTCCCAGAGCCGGGAAGAACCCAGGAGTCCTGGCTCCCAGCCCCCCTGCTCTAACCACCAGCCCCCACTCCCCTCCCAGAGCCAGGAAAGAACCCAGGAGTCCTGGCTCTCACCCCCCCACCCCGCTCTAACCACTAGGCACCCTGCTGCTTAAAACTCTCACTGCGCTGACCCTGCCTTGACAGCGAGAAGTTCAGGGCAGCCAAGGCAGGTTCACGGCTCATCCCAGCACGCAGGCGTCCCTCATGTTTCGTTCAGGGGTGGCGATTCATGTCCCCAGAGAGCAGCAAAGAGACCCAGACACGTTATAAGGGAGGTTCGTGGGGACATTTATTTAACTGCAGAGTTTAAAGCCAACCAGCTACGAGGCAAGGAGAGCGGCACCCTCCCCCCACACCAGCTCCCACCCCTCGGCCTGGGGCTGGGGAGGTACCCGGGGCAGAAGGCTGCCTCAGCTCCAGGTGTGGGCAGCATTTCGCTCCCCCCGGGGGTGACGTTCTGGGGCCACTTCACCTGGGTCGTGCCCACAGCTCAGGCCAATGGGCCCATGCATCCCGGGATCCCTCTCCAACGGCACCTGTGCACCTTGAGGTAGCACGTCTCCCTCCCTGCACGGCCTTGTGGGGGAGATTTTCCTTCCTGACCCCGCCACTGGGGGTCCAGCCCCAGCCAGGAAGTTGGGAGCCTTTGCTGGACGTTAAAGCTGCTCGCCGGCGGAGTGTCCTGTGGCGGGGGGTTCCGCAGGTGAACGGGCGCTGGGGTACAGAGGCGAGTGGGCGGCCGGGGACCCCATCAGAACAGGCGCCGGAAGATGTTGGTGGCGACCCTGGCAACCTTGCCGACGATGCCAGGTAGCATGAAAGTGGCCACGTCGGTCAGCACCCCCAGCGCTGATTGGATCCATGACGGCTTCCGGATCTCCTCATTCTGCTGCTGCAGGTGCCGGATCTGGTTCTCCAGGCGTCCGGCCTCCTCCCGGAACCCCTCCTTCAGCAGGGCCTCCTGCTCCTGGGGGGCAGCGAGAGCGTGAGGGGGATCCCCACGGGACATCCCCCACCCCACAGGCAGGGAGAGGTCACGGCAACAGCGTGGGGCTGGCCTGGGGGGAATGGGGGCCCAGGGCAGGGGGGCCGCCCCCTCCTGGAGGGGATGAGTCCTGCTGTGTGTGTGCACGCGCTGTTCGCCACACTGCGCCCCCCCAGCAATCCCATCTCGGGGGGATCCGCCGCACAGGCCATCTAGCCTGGTATCCCGCCCCAACTGCCATTTGCCAGCGCCCCCGCTGCCCTACGCACGGGAATCCCACCCCTGGGCAGGAAGAGGCCGGTGGCAGGGGCGCCCTTGCCCAGGCTGTGCCCATCCGCCGGGCCGTCCCTAGGTGGGTGCGGGGCCCGAACACCCCCCCTGTCCCAAGCCCCACCCCACCTCTTCCAGCCCCCTCCCTGCCCCCATTCTGCCCTGCCCCCTCCTCTCCCAATTAATGCCGGGAGCCGTCCAAATGGGGCAGAGCAGAGCTGCCACCAGCCCCTGCGTCACCCAGGCCCCCATCCCCCAGAAGCGAGGGGGCCCCCCAAAGCACAGGGCCAGGGTTGACCGCAGCAGGTCTGCCCATCCATCCCCCGCAGCGCCAAGCACCCGCGGCCCCCCTGGTACCTTCAGTTTCTGATCCATCATCTTGCCCTGCTCCTCCAGCAGCTTCTTCCTCTCGTCCTCCAGCTTCGTCTCCAGCTGCCGCAGGTTCTCCTGGTAGCTGCGGTCCTGGTCCTCCAGCTTCTGCTGCAACTCAGCCTCCTTCTGCTTCAGGACCTGCTGCTCCCGCTCGGCCGCCTCGGCCCGGGCTCGCTCGGCTGGCACGGGGAGAGAGAGGTGGGTCAGCATGGGGAGGGCCATGGTGACTCTGCCCACCAGGGCTGCAGCCCAGGTACCTTCTCCCCCGCCCCAGCGGCGTGATGTCCCCCCAGTGGTACCTGCCATCTCCTTCTCCTTCTCCGTCAGGGCCTCGTCCGTCTGCAGGATGGACTGGGCCACAGCCACCTTGGACTGGAGGAACTCCTGCAGCACCTCCTCGGCCTGGGGATGGAGAGTGGGAGCCACCGGGTCAGGGGGGTTTGTCGCACGGAGCCGGATCCAGGTCGGGATTCTGGATCGTGGCACCGGAGAGTAACAGGACTGGCTGGCTTGGAGGGGGGTGGGTGCTGGGACGCAGGGCCTTTCCCCTCTAGGGGGCGCGGGCCCTGATCCGGCCTCAGGGCAGGGAATGGCTGGCTCAGGGGGCGGGGGCTGGGACGCAGGGCCTTTCCCCTCTAGGGGGCGCCAATTCCCATCCAGCCCCAGAGTCAGCATTTGGTTTCCACTCGACACCCTCGGCGCCTGTTCCGGATGAGCTGGGGGCTGAACCCGTTTTTTAACAGGACAAACGGCATCATCACGCAGGCACTAACAGGGCCCCCCCCAGCAGCCCCAGCAGAGCGGCCGAGGGCTGGAGGGGCCATGGGAACCAGACACCCCAGGACGTTGGCAGTCAGGAGGGCTGTGAGGGTGGGGTCGGCTCACACCCTGATGCTGCCCCCGCTCTGGGAAGGATCCAGGAACTGCCCAGGTGAGGGAAGCTGGTGCCTGGTTCTCAGCAGGGATTCCCGGGCTGCACAATGAGGGGGCACAAAGACACACAGAGCCGGGCACCAGCCCTCTCCTACCTTTACTCCCTTCCCCGGCACCTGCCGGTATCTGTCCACCATGCGCTGCCGGTCGTCCAGGAAGTGCTGGTAGCCCCCGGGCACTGAGTAGACCCCCTCGCCGATCCGGTCATCCAGCTCGTCCGACAGCTCCAGCAGGGCGGCCTTGCAGCGGTCCGAGGACGCCACCTCATTGCGCCAGCAGAGCTCCTGCTTCTGCTCCTCCAGGCGGCGCTGCCAGGTTGGGCACAGACAGGGGAGGCCTGAGCCAGGGTGGGGGGGGGGTGCAGATGGGGCAGGGGTACGAGCCATGACAGGGCCTGAATGGGGCAGGTGTGTGAGCCGTTCCACATGCGCCTGGGGCTGGAGATTGGGCCGGGTCCCCTTGGCCTGGCATCTCGGGTCCCCAGCTAAGCAAGGCCAAGTGTGACACTGCCCCCCATATTCTTCAGTGATATGATGGTGATACGAGTCTGGCATCGTTTTGGTGTATTTTATGCAAGTTCAGGCATGTGCGTGATCATTGGAAAAGTGAGAATTTGCTGAATACCGTTATCCTAGGTGTGTGCGTGGAGCATTTTTGTATGTGAAGTTACGAATACTGACCATGTGTCTGTATTTCGAATGTCGTTACACCTGGGGAACGCCCACTGGACACGATGTTTTCAGTCTAGATAGCGGGTGGGGAATGGCCTGTTCAGGGCAATGGGCCATTAGGAAAGAACAACAGGCCTTAGGAGAAGCTCATCTCCCACCTGGGGAGCCTCCCTGAGAACCCCACACACAGCCTGTGAGTGACGCTGCTGTGACGCGACAGGGACATGCGATGAGACCACATGACTCCAGCCTCCATCTTGGAGTGTCAGTATTTTCCCACAACCCGGTCTGGGAACCAGGCTTTGGAACAAAGGGCTCCCGCCAGATGCTACAGCTGTATGAAGTGGGGAGTGACGTCACCTGGGGTTCTTCGCTCCCCACCCAAAGAGACCCCTGGAAACCCCCGAGGAACAAAGTCTGACCGGGGGGAAGTGCTGGCCCCAGGCTAAAGGGATTTCTAGTCTGTGTATGGACCACCCGGGGGTTCCAAGCTGTCAGCGAGGGCAGCTTGTCCCTCAAGGATCTGCAGCTGGCGTGGATCATCCACCAGGGTGAGAATCTCTTAGTTCATATCCTGTCTTTCTAGTATCTTAAACTTAGTTTGCATTTTTTGTTTATTTGCTGGGTAATCTCCTTTGCTCGCTATCCCTTATAATCATTTAAAAATCGATCTTTTCTAGTTAATAAACTTGATTTTGCTTTATCTAAACGAGGGCGTTGGAGTGAAGTGTGCGGGAATCGTAACTCAGGGGCAAAGGCTGTTGCATATTCCTCTCCACATTGAGGGAGGGGGCGAATTTTATGAGCTTGCACTGTGCAGTGCAAGACGGTGTAATTTCGGGTTTAGGCTCCAGAGGAGGGGTGTGCCTGAGGAGCTGGGAGTAGCCTGCCCACGCAGGGGCTGGTCAGAGAGCCTGCGTGTAACTGCAGCTGGCAGGGCCGGCTCTAGGCACCAGCCCCCAAGGAAGCAGGTGCCTGGGGCGGCAAATCTGGAGGGGCGGCTCTGCGTCTGGTCTGGGGCAGCACTCCGACTTCGGCGGCAGCTTTTTCATTTTTTCTTCTTCGGCAGCAGTGCTGCGGCCGCTTTTTTGTTTGCTTCGCCGCTTGGGGCGGCAAGAAAGGTAGAGCCGGCGCTGGCAGCTGGGTGTGTCCCGACCTGTGTGATGCTGGTGGAAGTGCAGCTGGAGGACTTTGCAGCTTGTCACAGCAGTACGGTGTGAGAGGGAGCCCAGGCTGGTGGGTCAGGGGGCTCTGTGGTACCCCAATTCCAGGTGGCTCCCCGGGGGGAACCCGTCACACTGGGGCTGGGAGATTCCCCATGGAAGGGAGTCAGGGTGCAAGGGAGCCCCATCCCCCCCATCCCACAGAGGGGCAGCTATCCCATAACCCCCGGGGCCGGCGCGAGGGGCCGTACCATGAGCTCCCCTTGGAAGCAGCGGTCGTCATCCTTGAAGGCGCGCGCCATGAACGCCCGCAGCGCCTCCCGCTCGCACTGGGCGTGCACCTCCAGCAGCTCCTGCACGCTCTCCGTGGGCAGCGCCGCCCGCCGCCCCAGCTGCTCCTCGTAGACAGCCACGGCCTCCCCCACCGCCGCCGAGTTCTCGATCTGCGCCAGGGCCAGCACCGCGTTCTCCATGCAGGGCACCGCCCCGCTGCGGATGGCGTCCACGTAGGTCACCGCCAGGTTCCCCAGCACTGCCGGAGGGGCAGGGTCAGCACCAGGTTCCCCAGCGCGGCCGGAGGGGCAGGGTCAGTGCCAGGGAGCCCAGCGCGGCCGGAGGGGCATGGTCAGCGCCAGGGGGCCCAGCACTGCCGGAGGGGGCAGCGTCAGCGCCAGGGGGCCCAGCGTGGCCGGAGGGGCAGGGTCAGCGCCAGGGGGCCCAGCACGGCCGGAGGGGCAGGGTCAGCGCCAGGGGGCCCAGCACGGCCGGAGGGGCAGGGTCAGCGCCAGGGGGCCCAGCACTGCCGGAGGGGGGCAGCGTCAGCGCCAGGGGGCCCAGCACGGCTGGAGGGGGGCAGGGTCAGCGCCAGGTTCCCCACCGTGGCCGGAGGGGCAGGGTCAGTGCCAGGGGGCCCAGCACTGCCGGAGGGGGCAGAGTCAGCGCCAGGGGGCCCAGCATGGCCGGTGGGGGGCAGGGTCAGCGCCAGGTTCCCCAGCGCGGCCGGAGGGGCAGGGTCAGCGCCAGGTTCCCCAGCGCGGCCGGAGGGGCAGGGGCAGCGCCAGGGGGCCCTGCACGGCCAGAGGGGGGCAGGGTCAGCGTCAGGGGGCCCAGCACGGCCAGAGGGGGGCAGCGTCAGCGCCAGGGGGCCCAACGTGGCCGTAGGAGCAGGGTCAGCGCCAGGGGGCCCAGCACTGCCGGAGGGGGCCAGGGTCAGCGCCAGGTTCCCCAGCGCGGCTGGAGGGGCAGGGGCAGCGCCAGGGGGCCCTGCACGGCCAGAGGGGGGCAGGGTCAGCGTCAGGGGGCCCAGCACGGCCGGAGGGGGGCAGGGTCAGCGCCAGGGGACCCAGCACAGCCCCTCCCACACTCTCCAGGACTCCACCTGCTCCCTGCCCCTCCTTGTAGGACAGACACCGAGCCTAGGATGTGCCCCCTTCCCCACCCCGGATGCACCCTAAAACCCCCTCTCCATGAGCAATTGGTGCCTCGTTTCCCCAGGCGTGGGGCCCTGCTCTGCCTCTCTCTGCAGAGAAATGGCTCAGGGCCCTACCAAATTCACGGTCAATTTCACAGCCATAGGATTTGAAAATTGGTCAATTTCAGATTTGTCACTGGGGGTCCTGACCCAAAACGGGACTGTGCGGGGGTCAGAGCTGGACTCTGAAGGCAGCAGCCGCAGGAGGTTCCTGGAGGTGGACGTGGGTCTGATCCCCCTCTCCCCCCCAGCAGCTGTGCAGGAGATAGACAAGTCCTGCCCCCCCTGCCCTGCCAGAGCACGGGGGGCTCTTTGCTGGGGTGCTCCTAGGAACAAGGGGACATCAGATTTCACGGGGAAGGGCTTATTTCACAGTCCGGGGCACATTTTTCATGGTTGTGCAATTGGTAGGGTCCCAGCAATGGCCCTTCGGGACACAGGCGTCCCTCGCCGGGGAGACGCACCCGCCCTGCTATCTAGGCCTCTCCTCATCTCCCCTGGGATCCACTGACCAGATCTGCTGTCGGGCTTTATTCCACCCCTCGTGATTTTCCAGGAGCCCTTCTAACCGCGCACCCCAGAGCTGGGCGCAGGCTCCAGCGCTGACCCCACCAGTGGCGGCCACAGGGGACCCTCTCCCAGCTCGGTTTGTCCCGCCCAGCACCCCATGAGCCCCGTTGGCCCCAGTGTCCCCCGGCCCAAGGGCTACCAACACTCACTGGCCCCGGTCACCACATGGCCGCCCGGGATGGTCTTGGGCTTCGACATCTCCCAGATGTGGCGGCAGAACTGGGCCACCTGCTCCCGGAACTCGGGCTCCAGCTCGTCCTCCCGCAGCTCCTCCAGCCGGGCCAGGTCCCTCCTGCCGGCCGGCTGGACGAAGACGAAGCATTTCCGGGCTGGGAAGAACTGGCGGATGCACTCACGGGGCAGGTTGTAGAGCTGGGCTCGCTGGCTGCTGCCTGGGGAGGAGACGGGAGCTGGACAGCAGCCCTGTGCCAACATGCAGCTGCTTCTGGGGGGCAGCATGGCGACTGTTGAACAGATTCCCCTGGGGGGAAGAGACCCCGATATCCACAGGGGATTGAGGGGAGCCGGGGAACTGTCCAAGTTGCAATGTGGCCAGGACAGCAAATGCCCCAACTCCCAGGGACCAGTAACCCCCGCAAAGTGTCAACAGCTTGGGTTTCTGTCTTGAGCAAAAGTCACCCCTCTGCAAGCACAGCGCCCCCTAGTGCCACCCTGGGGCCAGCACCGCTCCCCTACCTGGCTTTAGTTTCAGGCCATTCTCCAGGTACTCGTCCTCGGTGATCTTCTGCCCGTCCAGCTCCAGCTGCAGCGTGAAATCCCGCACGGCCCACACGAAGGCCGGGAAGAACCGCACGAACTCGGCCGAATCCTCCCCCTCCTGTCGGCTGCCCCTGCCCGCCGCCTTCACCTTGATGCGCTCCGTCAGCTCCGTCACATAGCTGGAGGCTGGCTAAGGAACCAGAAGTGTGGCGCCCCCTGAAAGAGGGGGTCCTGCTCCCTCAGAGCCTCCCCTCCCCGCCTGCGACAGGGGCTCAGAATGAACAAGGGGAAGGGAAGGATAGTCCATCACAACCCTCAGAAGCAGGGGTCAAACCCACCACCTCCAGGGTCCAGAGCAGCCCCCTACAGCACTGGAGCTGAAGGAGCAACTCTGCTAGCTGGTGGCAGTAGTGGGTTGTTATCCCATCATGCAGAGCGGCCTCTAGAGGGGGCCGTGGTGCACACCCCGCGCTGAGGGTCACGATTTCACTGGGGGTGAAGCGTTTGGAGGGAACCGCGAGGCCCTTCCCTGGGGATATGGGGCCCCCCAAGCCCCCAGACCCGGCTCCCCGGCCCGCAGGCGAGGATACTGCAGCTGGTCCATGGCCTGCTGGTTGATGGTGCCCAGGCTGTTATAGACCAGGGTGCTGCTGAGAAGCACGGCCAGCGCGAAGATCCACGTGTCGTTCTTCGCGTCGCCCTGGAACGACACCCACCGTCACCGTCCCGAGCGCGTCCCAGCCGCAGAGCTCACAGCCCATCACAGAGCATGGCAGGATCGCCAACCCCACAGCACAGATGGGGAAACAGAGGCACGGGGGAGGGTTGGCCAGGGGATCCGCCCCCCAGCTCTCCAGAGTCCCACCCCAGGCCACAGTGAATTCCCGTTCCTGGAGCTCGGAGCGTATGACATTATCTGATTATAACAGAACATCTCATTGAAGTGTGGCCCACAGCCAGAAAGGGTTACGCATCCCGCAGGCCAGCTGACCCAGAGTAACCTGGAGAGGCAGGTGAGGACAGGTTGCAAATGATCATTAGGAGCATTCAATGCTAGTGAGGATAGAACTTCGAAGTGCAAAGGTGGATTGTTAGAAATTGGAGGTAATTACTCGCTCGATCCGTTTACTTCTATCTATTAGATGCTAACCCTGTAACCAGCCAGCTCCTGTCTATTCCCCGCGCCATCGCTGCACAGATCAAAAGGGAAGGCTGACTTTTAGGAGAGCCTTGAAGTAGTGGCATTGTTTATGTGTCTCTTTAAAGTCTGTGGTAAACTGTCTATGAACTGCTGAATGGCCAAATGCCCTTGTGTTAATGACCAGGATACTGGGAAGACAAGGGGTTAGCTCAGAAGTCTATTGTTCACCCAGGACTGAATGGCTGCTGGAGGTGGAACTGATCCTGTTTATCGCAGGTCTGCTTAAGGTTCATGCAGGGGAAGCCTGAGCTATAAGGATTGAGATCCAGTCACTGGCTGGAGTCACCCTAAGCATGGACATGGGACTGTAACCTCTGGACTATTTCTAAAAGGACTTTTGGCAACGACAGGTTCATCTCTGCTATGTATCTGAACCTCAAGCATTGAATTCACGTCTGTCTGTAGATTGATCTTTTAACCAACACTCTCTCTCTTCTGTTTTTTAATACATTTTAGTTTCGTTCACAAGGATTGGCTCTAAGCGGGATTTTGGGGTAAGATCTAGGTTATACATTGACCTGGGCACGTGGCTGGTCCTTGGGGATTGGTAGAACCTTTTCTTTTATATGATGAAATAAGAGTTTCAGAAATCATCATGTTTTGACGTGGGTACCTGGATGGGGGCCTGAGGCCGGCACTTTAAGGGAACTGCGTTGTTCACACTTCTGAGCAACCAGGGAAGTACTACAGAAGCTGTTTTGGTAAATCTAAATATTGAAATATCCACCAGCTTTGGGGTTTCTCTGCCCCGTTCTGTTTGCAGTTCACCCTGATTGAGTGACCTCAGCTGGCTCCCACGGGCACCATTGTCACAGAGAGTCACTCTTTGGGGTTGGGGTATTTCCCCCCACACACCCCGTGAAATCCCCAGCTCCCGGAGGCACGGGAGGGGGCGGGAGCGCTCGTTGCTCCCCTTTTACTGAAGTAAGTTTCCAACCCATGTGGCTGCATTAAAGCTTTGGGAAGGCGACACCTCCCCGCCCCATGGGGTTCAGATGCAGCAGCCCCCACTGCAGGGCGCGGGATTTCCAGCTGCTCTCGTGCATTTTTCGGGTCCCAACTTTATTTTGCCTTTTGGTGGCTGGCGTTACCGGCCCTTCCAGCTTATCGGTTGTGTCTGAGCCCCACCTCCAGAGCGAATGTATTTATCGTCACACTTCCTCTGGCAGTCGGGGTGGGGAAACTGAGTCCCAGCTCACACCGGGGGTCTGTGGAGCAGGGATATGAACCCGGCTCTCCAGAATGCCAGCCCTGCCCCCATCGCTACAGCGAGTCGGGAAATTGGCACTGGAGAACACTGAATCATTGATACCAAAATCACAAGCAAAACAGGGTCGCTTCAGGCAAATTTCCCAACTTGAAAAATTATTGGGAAAAAAGTTTCAGAATTGTAGAAATGGCCCAACTGACCGTTTGTCTAACCGGAAACTTTCCATTTCTCAAGGTAAAAATCACATCTCATTGCCAATGTTCTGGTAAATTTGGACCAAATTAAGAAAGAAAAAAAAAAGTAGACAACCAAAATGAAATGTCTGAAAATTATCCAAGTTTTTTGTGTGACCTGGACCCAGACATGTTTACGATTTTCAAGCCATGACACTTCCCCCACCCCCCATTTTGACTTTTCATCATGATTCAGGACAGGGAACATTTTCAATATTTCAACAGTTCTCCCTGGGCAGGACAAGCGTTTCCAGCCGTGCCCCTGGGCGTCCCGTTCCAGGCCCGCCACGGCATCCCCAGCCATCCCGGCGTTGGCACTGCCCCCCTCAGAGGGCATCAGCCCCACATCAGACAGCCCCTCCTTCCCCTACATGGGGCTCACTGAGTCTGTCCCTTAGCAGCGGGAGCTCCTTAAATACCCCATCCCCTTTCCCAGCATGCCTTGCCATAAATTACAATGCCCAGCATCCCCTGGGAACTACAAGTCCCAGAAGCCCCTGGAAACTGCAAGGGGTGTTCCATCCCAAGGGGCATTCCATCCTGCTCTGCAAATTGGCTGATTCTCATACGCTGCCCCCCAGCACTCACCTTCTCCACATCACCCAGCCCCTCGGTGTCCAGCAGCACCAGGGTGTGGCCGGCCCGGCGGGGGTGGGGCAGGCACCACATCCAGATGCCCTTGGTGTGCGACTGGATGGTGGAGCCCAGCGAGAACCCTGGGGAGAGAGGGGCGGAGCTGGGACAGTCACAGAGCGAGGGAACCCAGGAGTCCTGGCTCCCACCCACCCCTGCTCTGACCCACTAGACCCCACTCCCCTGCCAGGACCATTGAGAGAACCCAGGAGTCCTGGCGCCCGGGGGCAGGGCTCACGTCTCTCACCCGTTCTCTTGCTGGCCAGTTTGTTCATGAGGTAGGACTTGCCGGTGCGGTACAGCCCGGCGATGGCCACCACCACCACGGGCTGGGAGATCTCCGACAGCACCTGCAGAGCCTCCTGCTGCACCTGGAGCTCCCCCGCCGGGCTGTTCTCGATCAGGCAGATGGGGGCCGGCATGGGGATCTCCATCGCGCTGGGGGGCGGCCTGCGGGACACAGAGCGGGGAGGTGGGGTGAGACATGGGGGGTGTCCCGGAGTCCCCGGGCGATGCTCTGGAACTGCTCCCCACAAAGCCAGGCAGGACTCTGGGGAGCCTCCTCTCCCTCAGAGCAGACCGTCTTCAGGGCAAGGAGCTCACACGGCTTCACCTCCTGGGTCTGACCTTGGAGCATTCAGCATATGCCCCTCCGTGCGCTTCCCACAGCGAGTCCGCCCCGGCGGGGTCCTGGGGCAGCCAGAGGGTCCTGCACCCCCACTTCGCAGTCAGACGTGAGACTCAGCCAGCCAGTAAAACAGAGGTTTATTCGATGACAGGAACATGGCCTAAAACAGAGCTTGTAGGTCCAGAGAACTGGACCCCTCGGCCGGGTCCATCCTGGGGCCCAGCGGGCCAGACACCCACGTCTGCCCTCGCTTCCCGTTCCCAGCCAGCTCCAAACTGAAACCCTCCAGCCCCTCCTCTCTGGCCTTTGTCTCTTTCCTGGGCCAGGAGGTCACCTGACCTCTCTGTTCACCTTTAGCTAGAGTGTCAGTGATTGATGCACACTGGCCTTTATCCCATCACCTAGAGACTTAAAAAATGCATAGGGGAAACTGAGGCACCCACACAGTATTCAGAGGAAACATTAAGAACAGTCCCACTTCGTCACAGGGGGGCAATGAAACAAGGGCCAGGCCCCCCAAACTGTGGGAGACCCTTGCACCCACCCCCCGTGCAGCGTACAGACCCCAGCATCGCCCGCGGCACCTCACCCTGGGGCAGACAAGCCCTGGCGCTCCTGGGCATCACTGCAGACCCCCAGCTGGGGTTCTGGGGTAGAGTTATGGGTTAGGGCTAAGGGGTGAGAGTGGAGTTACAGGGACAGCAGGTAGAGTTGTGGGGTTAGGGCTATGGGGCAGGGGTTTAGCTATGGGGTTAGGGGCACAGTGAAGGAGGCCGGGTTAGCATTCAGAGGTTGGGGGGAGGTGTTAGGGCAGCCGGGTCAGACCTCCCCCACCTCCCCCGGTGCCGACCCGGGGTGACCCCACCGGCTCCCCCAGCCCACAGCGGTGTAGTTTGATTTCTGTATCTGGGGAGGTGGCTCCAGCCAGACCAATGGGGCCTGCCCACAGTGGGGCTATTTCAGATGGAGAGGGGGCACAAATTTAACCGTGAGTCCGGGGGCTACTTAGGCAACATCGCTGGCGGGAGCTGGTGTCTAATGACCAAACCCTTAGCCCCGCCCGGCTCCAATTTATTTTATTTATTTATTTATTTTTATTTATTTAATCTGAACCTGTTCTGACAGCCCGGGGCGCGTCACTCGGGGACACGGTTGGGTTACAATCGTCACGTCTGTTCGTATTCAGAGACGCCCCCGGACGTCAGAGGGGCCCATTGTGATCAGTTAATCTGACCCCCGGCACCTCGCAGGCCCCAGAACCTCCCCCCCGCCCCGGTACCAGACCCCGACCTCCGGCTGAGTCACTGACGGCTCCAGATCGCGGAGAGACTCCACCACGGACACAAGTTCAAACCTGCCAGTGACCCAGGCCCCCTGCTGCGGAGGAAGGGGGGGCGGCTCTGGGCCCTCAGGAGGGGCAGGGCTGGGGCAGACTCCCCCAGCCAGCCCTTCATGGCCGGAGCCCTGGGGCTCCCGCGGCGATTTGAAGGGCCGAAGGCCCCTGGCCACTGCAGCAGCAGGCGGGAGCCCCAGGCCCTTTGAAATCGCCGGGCCTGGGGGCAGCTGCCCCTCTTGCTCTCCCCCCGCTGGGTCCCCCGTCCTGGCCCGCATCGGCCCACTGTCACCTCCGCTTGTTAGTCCCTAACTGCAGGACCTGGCGCGTCGCCCGGTTAAATCTCACCCCGTTCCTGTTCCTCCAGTTTACAGGGTCGCCCAGATCATCGTGTGGGCTATTCCGGTCCTCCCCCGCCCTGCCAATCCCTCCCCACTCGGTGTCGGCCGCAAACTCCCCCTTGGGGCCAAGGGCAGCAATGAAAAGGTGAAATACGGTCGGTCCCAAGAGGGATCCGTGAGGGGCTCCGCTACTGACTCCCCGCCTGGCAGTTCCCCGTTCGGGGTGACCCGGCGTCGTCTCCCCTTCACCACTTCCCAGTCTCACATCGACCCCCATCATCTCTCCCCTGGAACGGTGTCAAACGCCCTCCTGGCCCCAGGGAGATCCGACCCACCGCGTTTCCCGTGGCTGACACCTGCTCTGGCCTCCAGGAGACTCCCACTGAATGCCCGTGTGCCCACGAGAGCTCCTGCTCCAATCCGTGGGTTAGTCTGGAAGGTGCCACAGGACCCTGTGTCGCTTTTTACAGCCCCAGACTAACGCTACCCCGGGGTACCCGCCTCCAGGACAGACACTGGGACTGTGCGCTCCGCGCTCCCCCCCTGCAGCCCACGCGTGAACCGGCCACGCTCCGCGGGTCCCTTTCCCCGCCGGGCCGGGCCCTGGCTCAGCCCAGCGCCTGGCAACCCCCGGCGCGTCCAGACGCGGCTCCGAGTCCCGGCACCGGGGGATGTCTCCTGCCCCCCCTGCGCGGCGCGCTCCGGCTGCCCGAGGCTTGGGGGGGGGGCAACCCCCGTCCCCCCCCCCAATCCACCCGGAGCCGCCCTGGGCTGGGACCAGCCCCCCCGTTAGCAGCTCCCGTGCCCGGGCGATGCCCCAGGCGCCCTGGCCCCGCCCGGGACCGGCCGCCCCCTGCCCTGACCCCCTGGATCCGAGCCCCCCGGGGCCGGGGAGCAGCCGGGACCCACCTGCCCGGGGCGCGGGGTCCGCTCGGTCTCCCTCCAACGCCCCTTTTGCCGGGCGGCTCCGAGCCGAGCCAGGAAACGGGGCGAGTCAGATGGAAACCGAAAGCGGCGGGTGGAGCCGGTTTAACCGCTTCGGATCCAGGGACCCGAGACCCAGCCCGACCCCTTGGGGGCGCCGCCACTCGCCCACCCCGGCCCCGGCCCCACAGCACCGGCTACAGACTCCAGATGCCCCCTCGCTCCACACTGCGGGGGGGGGGGCGAACCCCCCCCCGGGGCTCTGCCAATCTGACCTGGGGGAAACCCCCCGCCCTGCGTTCCCAGCCCCCACCCACCAGCCCCCACTCCCCTCCCAGAGCTGGGGAGAGAACCCAGGAGTCCTGGCTCCCAGCCCCCCCTGCTCTAACCCACCAGCCCCCCTCCGCAACCCTCACAGTCAGGGCTGGCCCCAGTGCAGTCCTCAGGGACACTGGGCTGCAGGGAGTGGGGCAGAGGGTCAGTAGGGGGCGCCAGCCTGCAGGGAGCGGGGAGGGAGTCAGTAGGGGGCACCAGGTGGCAGGGAGGGGGTGGGAGTCAGGGAGGGGGGTGGGAGTCAGTAGGGGGCACCAGGTGGCAGGGAGTGGGGTGGGAGTCAGTAGGGGGCGCCAGCCTGCAGGGAGGGAGGTGGGAGTCAGTAGGGGGCGCCAGCCTGCAGGGAGGGAGGTGGGAGTCAGTAGGGGGCGCCAGGTGGCAGGGAGCGGGGTGGGAGTCAGTAGGGGGCGCCAGGCGGCAGGGAGGGAGGTGGGAGTCAGTAGGGGGCACCAGGTGGCAGGGAGTGGGTGGGGGGCCTGTAGGGGGCACTGTGCTGCAGGGAGTGGGTTGGGGAGGGAAACTGAGGCAAGGGGGGGTGAGGCAGTGCCTGTATCTGAGCTTGGACACAGCATCCACGCCCAGCACACACTGACCTCTAAGCAGGGGGCAGCGGGAGGCTTTGCAGCAAAGCCTTCTGCTAGATGCACTCGGTACCGCTGTGCTGTGTGTCATGGCCCCTGTACTGCCAGCATCTGCCTCTGCACCTGGAAACCCGGCATGGCAAACCCGGGGTTAAACACCCCTAGGATGGAGACGCAGGCCCCAAGGGCTCCGGTCGTTCCCACCAGCTGGGCGGCTGCAGGGTCAGCCGGGTCACTAGCTCGGAGAGACCCAACCCTCCCTGCCTCCCCCACCACCGGTTTCCCGGAATCAGCCCTGTGCTGAGAAAGGCTCCGGCTGCTTTCGGTTTCCATCTGACTCTGACACGTCCAGGGGATTTAGAGCTGCCACACCCGGATCATCGGCCTGGTCTGTGAGTTGGCATCATGGACACTTCTCTGAAAACATCCGCTCCATGCGCAGCAACCCCCCGAACAGCGAACAGGCCGGGGGGTGGGGGGTGGGAAGCGATAATCGGACAGACACACTCATCACGCTGCCGGCCAGGGGCCGCCCGGCCCACCCGTGAGCACTGCGGGCAGTTCCGGGCGCCCGGCTCCAAAAAGATCCGGTAGAACTGGAAAAGGGGCCGAGACGGGCACAAAAATTTGGGGTTGTGAGCCAGCTTCCCTCTGAGGAGAGATTGAAAAGATGGGGGCTGGTCAGATTGGAAAAGAGACGCCCGGGGGGATGTGACCGAGGTCTGTACAGTCATGACTGGTGCAGGGAAATGTGCCTTCGCATGTCATGCGAACCAGGGGGCCACCTGATGAAATTAATGGGCAGCAACAACAGGAAGCATTCCTTCACCCAACGCACCGTTAACCTGTGGAACTCACTGCCAGGGGATGTTTTGGAGGCCAGAAGTAGAACAGGGTTCAGAAAGAACTAGATGAGTTGCTGGGGGAATCGGTCTCTCAGTGGCTATTAGCCAGGATGGTCACAGACGCCCTTGCACTGGGTGTCCCTAGGAACGGGTGACAGGGGATGATGGGTGACGTGCTGATGACCTGTTCTATTTGCTCCCTCTAAAGCAGCTGGGACCAGCCCCGCTCAGAAGACAGGATCTGGGGCTAGATGGGCCATGGGGCTGACCCAGTCTGGCTGTTCTGATGTTCTGGCGACGCTGGGCCCAGTGAAGCAGTGGGGGGTGCCATGCCGCAGGGGCGGGGGGCTCGGCTGAGAATGTCCCGCTGCAGGGTGTGGGGCAGGGGACTCAATAGGGGGCGCTGTGCCGCAGGGAGTGGGGTGGGGAGATCGGAGGGAGGCGCTGGGGTGAGGGGCGGAGGGCTCAGTAGGGGGCGCTGTGCTGCAGGGAGCAGAGCGGGGAGCTTGGCTGGGAATGTCCCGCTGCAGGGTGTGGGGCAGGGAACTCAATAGGGGGCGCTGTGCCGCAGGGAGCGGGGTGGGGAGCTCAGAGGGGGGCGCTGGGGTGCGGGGCTCAATAGGGGGCGACGTGCTGCAGGGAGCGGGGCAGGGGGCTTGGCAGGGGGCTCCGTGCCGCAGGGAGCAGTAGGTCCAGTCAGATTTAAACGTCCCGTTGCCGGGATTTTCCCGGCCCGGCCGGGCGGGTTTGCAACCAGCGGGGAGCTGCCACAAAGTTACCCCAGCATAGGATCTGGGCCTGGGGCCGGACAACCCTCTGGCACGGCCTTTGCCAGCAGCGGGCCAGGCAGGCGCCTGCCGCAACCCCCGTGGTTTGGGCACCGAGCAACCCGGGCAGATTTCCCAGGGTGCTGACTGGGGGGAGGCTGGGGGGCTTCCCAGACCGGCCCTGTGTGTCCAGGGAGGTTTTCACACTGAGCGACACGGGCTGGGATGCTGGGACACCCCCTCGCCCGCTCCACACCCTGAGAGCAGTTTGCTCTTTCCTGGCCTGCTCCCCCTCTACTGTGCCCCCATCCTGCGGCCAGAGCGGGCACCTAATCCCCTGTGGGGGACATGGAGTCGGACTCCTGGGTTCTCTCCCGGCTCTGGGAGGGGAGGAGGGTCTGGTGGGTTAGAGTTGGGGGGGCTGGGAGTTAGTGGACCCCAAAGGTATTAAATTCACTTCAGTCGGGTTTGTCTGGCTCCGTCGGGTTATCGTCAGAGGGAAGGACACCCAGGTGCGGGCGCTGCCCCGAGAGGCTAGACCGGGGCGTATCGAACCCTGCGAAGGACGAGCTGGTGCTGGAAATCCCCGGCCGGGCTCGGGAGGGAGGGTCAGACTCGGTCTGCAGGGCCAGCCTGGAGCAATGCCGGGCTCGGCTGCGCTCGGAGGAGCCCCAACCTCTGCACCTCGGTCTGTGCACGTCCGGCCGCACGGGGACCTGCCGCGGCCCGGCTCCCAGCTCCGTGGGGTTCACTGCGCCACAGCGAGTCCTCGTGGGGCCTCCTCCGAAGGCTGCCAGGGTCCCAGACACCACAGCCGACACCGCGGCCCCCCAGCAGCGTTTTCATCCGGAGCCGGGCAGCGCTTCCCCTCAGCTCAGACCCCCCCCCAAGCCCTGCCAGCTCTGGGCAGGGCGAGGGGCAGCCTGCGCGCAGGGCGACCCAGCCACGGAGCCAAGCGAGGCGAACCCGCCGCCGCGCTTCAACGTCACTCGCTTCACCTTCTCCCCCGCCTGTGGGCAGCTTTAATCAGAGACGGTGGCTCCGGGATCAGCTAAAGCCAGAGTAGAGCGTGATTCTCCTGCTGCACAGAAATGTCCGGTCGCCCCCAGAATCCCATGAAGTGTTACCTGTGAGCCCCTATATCGTGTCCAGCGGCCCCCCGAGTTCTGATTGCTCGGGGCGGCACTTGCAGCTACGCTCAGTGACAAAGATCCTCCTCTATCTTGGTGGGTCCTGCGCTTATCGGCGGATTTGGTCTCCTCACAGATTCACCCTGTGGTTTGGGGAACAGCCCTGAGACCTTCCCCTCTGGAAGAACCCACAGTCCAGGTTAATTGGGAGGTTTGGGGGGAACCCGGGCCCGCCCTCTACTCCGGGTTCCAGCCCAGGGCCCTGTGGACTGCAGCTGTCTATAGTGCCTCCTGTAACAGCTGCATGACAGCTACAACTCCCTGGGCTACTTCCCCATGGCCTCCTCCAAACACCTTCCTTATTCTCACCACAGGACCTTCCTCCTGGTGTCTGATAACGCTTGTGCTCCTCGGTCCTCCAGCAGCACACCCTAACCCTCTCAGCTCCTTGTGCCTCTTGCTCCCAGCTCCTCACACTCCCCCACAAACTGAAGTGAGCTCCTTTTAAACCCCAGGTGCCCTGATTAGCCTGCCTTCATTGATTCTAGCAGCTTCTTAATTGGCTCCAGGTATCCTAATTAGCCTGCCTGCCTTAACTGGTTCTAGCAGGTTCCTGATTACTCTAGTGCAGCCCCTGCTCTGGTCACTCAGGGAACAGAAAACTACTCATCCAGTGACCAGTATATTTGCCCTCGACCAGACTCCTGCAGCCCACTGCTCTGGGCCTGTCACAGCTCGTTACACACCCCTGATTATCCTGTGTTTTTAGGCTTCTTGGACTAAATCTCGGGTTGGGGCTCCATCCCAGTGCTCCCGATCACCTCCCTGCCGCGTTACCGCCAGCCAAGCCAGTCGGCGGATCTGGGACTCCCAGGAATTCTGTCCCCCTGTCACGGACTCACCCCCCCTGCATGCAAACCATTGAAACTCCACAGAAAACAAGAACCCCCCCCCCACTTCGTCACACCCCCACCTGCATGTCGTTGGGAACCATTGGGGTTCTTTTGAGAAGGCCGGGGGTCTGAACATGAACAATGCCCCCCTGGCTTATAACTCCCTCATCCGCGGCAGCGACCTTGGAAGCCCCCAGTCCCATCCTGCCGCGCCCATTTGCTAGAGCTCTTTCCTCTCTTGGGCGTGCGGGGCCAGAGCGAGCGGGGAGCTGTGTGACCAGATCTCGGCGCTCCGTCGTGCTAGCGGGGTGCTCAGGTGCCCACACGCTGAGCTCGCAGCACAGTCCCTAAGGCATACTTGTGGGTGCTCCGTGGGTGTTTCCAGGGGTGATGCCTGCCGTGACCCGCATTCATCCCCAGCGGATGGGGTCCCCTTCGGGGCCTTCACTAGGTTCCTGCAGCATGCTGGCCGCCTGCAGCATTGGATGGTGGTGACCCATTTGTTCCCCTAGGCTCGCAAACAGGGGGAAGAAAGTCTCGTTTTCCATTTTCTCTTCTCACTCGCTCAGTGACTCGCTGTCATTCTGGGCCCGCACGGGCTGGCATGAGGAGTGAAGCCCAGGGCCTGTTACATGTTCTCTGCTTGCCCATTGTAGCGCACGCAGACTCCGTTTTGGGAAATGTTCACGGCTAAGGGGTCCCAGCATTTGTGCCAGCGCTGGGAGATCCGCTGCTGCTACGGGGACGGTTGGAGTGGCTGTGCTAGTCCCTGCAGCTGTCCCCGTTTCTGTTACGGTAATTCTGGTAATGGCTGCAACCGGCCCCGGGGCTCAGAATCGCTCCCCCGTCTCTCTCTTTCCCAGCCCTCGCTACATTCCCACGGGGCGTCCACCACCCAAAGTCCCATTCTCCTGCCGGCACCGCTGCTACGGCGGTTCGAATCCAAGCCTCTGTGTAAGGGGTTTGATAAGCAAGTCGCTTCGGCTGTGATCAGCGGGGAGAGCCCTGCCTTGTCCTTGTTTATCATGCCCTGCAACTCGATTTTCTTTTTCTGTTTTTCCATTTTCCCCAACTTGTTCCTCTAACCGTTTTTCTTTCTGTTTGCACCCCTGTCCCGATCACTTTCCAGCTTTCTGCCTCTTTCTCCATAGGAGTGAGTTTTTCAAGCAGGGAGGCAGTCTCCCCTCGGCAGGATGTCAAGCGGGAGTAGAAGTCCCTGCATGTGTCCCACTAAAGCCAGACTGCTGCTGAATCCCTCTGATCGGAGTAGGCAGGTACGGGATTATATACCGTGCAAACCTAGGCGCTAAATCTGAAACGGTGCATACATCTCCCAGCCCCCTTCAGCCCACAGGCTGGGTCCAAAGCTTTGTAAGACTTGTTTAAAGGGCGTGGGTTCCTGTACAAAAGGCAACGTTTCCTGTTTGTCTCTAAGGATATCTTTAGACTGTGTTTTCTTAAACATTTTTCCCATCAGTTGTGAGCAACAACCAACCACAACACAAAACCGAATTGACAAATATCAATCGCTATTTCCTAGAAGAGCAATTTCACTATTGTAATAATATCCAAACCTAAACTCCCGTTTCCTTCAGAGGTTATGTGCTTAATCAATTGAACGTTTCCAATCGTTTTCCTATAGTGCCAGCTCACTAAAGCTGCCGTGTGCACCCCAGTTTTTAAAATAATGGTGGAGACGATGCTGCTCCCCAACGCATTCTCCACCAGCAGTATTACGCTGATAAAAATTCACAGGCTCTTTTCAGGGAACAAGGCAATAGGCCACGTTCATTAGGAGAACACAATGTAATTTATAACCAGTAGCTAATATCTAATACCTACACACACACATCCAATGTTCTGCAGCTGCTGTACGGTTACGAGTCCTGGACATAGCTTGAGTTCGTAGCTGGGGTTTGCAGCCCATGGCAGTAACTGGCCAGGAACGCCGGGCACGAGGAAGAGCCGGTCTCTGTCGGACGCACCGACGCCCTTCGATGTTGTCAGCAGAACGTTACCCAAAGTCTCCCATCTCCCCCATCCTTTTTATAGGCTTTAGTTTGAACCAGAGTCTCTGGGTCTGGTTGTGTCACGCTGCCTCTGGGTTCGGTGATTGATCCCCCGTCCATTGCAGATGTGACTTTCAGCCTCGGTCCTGGCTTTGATCTTGTTTCAATTGCATCTTTGTTCTTCTCTTTTGGGGTGGGCTCTTCTCACTTTGTCAGGACGGGCTGGGGCGGGAGGCGGATTCCATCATCCACGCATCTCTCACTCACACAGCCGAACTTGGGGCTTGTCTACACTGGCAAGTTTTGTCGCCAAAATCTGCCTTTTGGCGACAAAACAGCGATAGCGTCTACACTGCAATGGGACTTTGTCAAAAAAAACCCACCCAGTTTTGGCGACAAAAGACTTCCACCCCTGCAAGAGACTTTGTCTTTTCCCCTCCCTTTATTGTCGACAAACAGCCAGTGTAGACACCAAGCCTTTTTTCCCTGATTTTATTGGCCTCCGGAAAGTGTCCCACACAGGGCCGGCTCCAGGCACCAGCTTGGCAAGCAGGTGCTTGGGGCGGTCACTCCGGAGAGGGGCGGCACGTCCGGCTATTCGGCGGCAATTCGGCCGCCGGTCCCTCACTCCCGCTCGGAGCGAAGGACCTCCCGCCGAATTGCCGCCACAGATCGCGGCTTTTTTGTTTTGTTTCGTTTTGTTTTTTTGTTGTTTGGCTGCTTGGGGAGGCCAAAACCCTGGAGCCGGCCCTGGTCCCACAATTCCCATGCTGCCGCTCTGGTCAGCAGTTTGAACTCCACTGCCCTGCTGCCAACCTGCTCCTCCCCTTGCAAGCCCTGGGAATTTTCAATCTCATTTCCTGCTTGCCGGCTTCCCAGGTGAGCATGGCTGGCTACCGCACCAAACGCGCACCAGCTCCAACCAGCTGTCGACGGGGGGAGCAAATGTCGACTCACAGACTCTCGGGACGGAGCACAGACTTGCCAAACCCGGCGTCCTCCCTGGTTTGGGAGACGATCGCACAATGCGAGGTGAACGTGTGAACTGAAGACCATGTGGCAGCCCGGCAAATGTCCTGGATGGGGACATGGGCCAGAAATGCAGCCCACGAGGCCTGAGCCCTAGTCGAGTGCGCCCTCAAAATCAGCAGACGTGATTGCCACCAGGAAGGCTACCTTCCATGAGAGGTGCGACCAGGAGCACGTAGCTAGCAGTTCAAATGGGGGACCCATCAACCGAGCCAGCACCAAGTGCAGGTCCCACTGCGGGACTGGGGGCCTACCGTACAGGAAGAGGTGATCCAAACCCTTAAGGAATTGGCCAGTCATAGCATGGGAGAACATTGTGTGGCCCTGCACCGGTGCGTGGAAGGCCGATATGGCTGCCAAGTGCACCTCAACAGACGAGGGCGCCAGGCCCTGGGCTCTAAGGTGAAGGAGATAGTCTAGAATGAGCTGGATCAAAGCCACCACGGGCAAAATCCGTGGCCCACCGGGAAAACCGAGACCATTTCGCCAGGTAGGCTCGGCACGTGGAGGGCCGTCTGCTCTCCAGGAGGATGCCCTGAACCCCTTCCGAGCACGTCCTTTCCTCCTGGCCTACCCATTGTGCAGCCAGGCTGTGAGGTGGAGTGCTGCTAGGTTGGGGTGGAGGACGCGGCCCTGGTGCTGGAAGAGCAGGTCTGGGCGGGACGGTAACGGCCACGGCGGGGCAACTGCCAAGCTTGTGAGAGTCCCATACCAATGTTGCCTGGGCCATGCCGGGGCAATCAGGAGGACCCGGGCCCTGTCTATTTTTATCTTTTCTAAGACCTTGCTGATCAGCGGGGTCGGAGGAAAAGCACAGAAAAGCTGGTCTGACCAGGGCAGAAGGAAGGTATCGGAGATGGCGCCCATGCCCAACTCTCCCTGGAGCAGAAGCGGGGACACTGGTGGTTCTGCCAAGTCACGAACAGGTCCACCTGGGGAGTGCCCCACTCTTGGAAAATCCTGTGCACCACCTCTGGGTGTAGTGACCACTCGTACTGAGAGGAGAAGTCCCGGCTCTGCCGATCCACCCGAGAGTTCCAGACACCCGGTAAGTGGTGGGCTTCCAAGGTGATATTGTGGGCTATGCAGAAGTCCCACACCTTGAGGGCTTCCTGGCAGAGGGCAGAGGAGTGGGCCCCACCTTGCCTGTTGATATAGAACATTCAGGCCATGTTGTCCGTGAGAACTCTGACCTTTCTGCCCTCCAGGTGTGAGCGGAAGGCCACACATGCCAGCTATACTGCCCTGAGCTCCTTGATGTTTATATGCAGGGCAAAGTCCTGCGCGGAGGTTTCCCACATGGGCTCCCACCCCAGGTCTGACGCATCGGACACCAGCTCCACGGACGGGAGATGGCCCCTGAACGGGACCCCTTGAAGCATGTTCCCCGGGGAGGACCTCCATCGCAGCGAGGTGATCACTGGTTCGGGCACAGTGAGGACTTTGTCCATCCTGTCTCTGGACTGGGAGAACACCGAGGCCAACCAGAGTTGGAGGGGCTGCATCCGGAGTCTGGCGTGACGAACCACATGTGACCCAGGAGCTGGAAGCACGCTCTGGCTGTGGTCATGGAGAACCTTGTGACTGAGCGGATGAGTTCCCTTAGGGTCTCGAATCTGTCTGGTGGGAGGGAGGCCCTGGCCGACGGTCACGTCCAGAATTGCCCCAATGAACTCTATGCACCGCGCCGGGACTAACGTGGAGTTGGTGTCATTTACCAACAGCCCAGGGTGGTGCACGTGGACAGGAGGAGCGCCACGTGATCCAGCACCTGCGACCTGGAGCTGCCCTTGACCAGCCAGTCATCGATATAGGACCTCCCGACGTCTGAGGTAGGCCACTACCACAGACATGAACTTTGTGGTATCCCGGGGACAATGGACAGGCCAAACGGGAGGACAGTAAACTGGTAGTGCTCCTGCCCAACTGTGAAACGGAGAAAACGCCTGTGTCCCTCGAATATATGAATGTGGATGTGCGCGTCCTGCAGGTGGAGGGCGGCATACCAGTCCCCGGGCTCCAGGGAGGGGATTGTGACATTGCACCCCATAATGCTTTATGGAAATATGCTTATGAATGTAAATATAACATAATTGGAATATGTTTTGTGCTAGATATGCCATGTAACATATCTCTGCAAAGGTTGTGATCTGCTGGATATATTCCTCCTATTTGTATGCATGTGTCATTCTTGTATTCGAAGTGATGAATATTGGCTGTGTACTGGTTTAATTTTAAGTAGCCTCAGTGAGGCAGTTGGTCAGCGAAGAAGTGGGCTGTAGTCCACGAAAGCTTATGCTCTAATAAATTTGTTAGTCTCTAAGGTGCCACAAGTACTCCTGTTCTTCTTTTTGTACTCAGTAAGTGCCCAGTCAAGAAACACTTAAGCGAACAATGAACTTGGAGACGCCAATCCACATCGGAGCTTTCCCAGGAATGTGGCCTGGCTGGTAAGGAACTCAGTCATGCATGGACATGTGACTTGCCCATGTGACTCCAAAACTCCATGCTGGAGCTGGATTCTGCATAGGAGAGAGGAGGGGGTCTCCCCCCACTAGGGTGACCAGACGTCCCAATTTTATTGGGAATGTCCCGATATTTGCTTGTTTGTCCCACATCCCGACCAATGTTAGGTCGGGACACTGGACAAACAAGCAAAGGCTCTGGAGCCCGGAAGGGCTTGCGCCCCCCCCCCCCCGACTCCACCCCCTCCTCCCCCCATTGGCTCCCTCCCCGAATCCCCACCTCTTCCCCAGGCTCACCATTCCTCCTCCCTCCGGCGCTTGTGGAGGGAGGCCCGGGAGACGCAGGGGAAGCGTGGGGCCGGGGTGAGTGAGAGTCCGGCCTGGCCCCGAGCAGGCAGGACTCAGTTGGGTGGTAGGGAGAGGAGGGGGGCGGCCCGCGGGGCCAGGCGGCGGCTGTTGTTCTCCCCCCCCGGGCAGCGGGACTCGGAAGCAGCCGCTGCTGCAGCTCCCACTGCCGCGGGGGGAGGAAGCGGCCATGGCGCTCCGCGGCTGCAGCTCTGGCGCCCCCAAACCCCCCGAGCCGGGGCCTGCTGCGGGGCCCAGCAGCGCGCACGCTGCGCCCAGCCCCTGGCCAGTCGCGTCTGGGCTGCTGCCCAGCTGGTGCTATCCCGCGGCGGCCCCGGGGCGGAGGCATCGGCCGCCCAGCCCCGTTCGTTCCCCTGCGGGACCCAAGCGGGACAGGGGGGTGGGGCCTGCTGCCCCCACTCCCCACTCGGCAGCCCAGCCCCGTTCGTTCCCCTGCTCCGCCTCCTGCCCCCTCCGCATCCAGATATTTGACCTGGGTGATCTGGTCACCCTACCCCCCACAAGGGAAAGTCTATTTAAGCCCCTGGGAGACCCTCCATTTTGTCTTCAGCTGGCTCAAGAGATATCCTTTGGGGGTGGAGAAAGGATACCTGAGAGAAACTGGAACAAAGGACAGTAACCACAGGGGGTGGGAGTGATTGCTGGACCCAGACTAGAAGGAGGCTAGTCTGTAAAAGAAGCTTACTGGAACATCTCTGAGGGTGAGATTTCATCTGTTCAGCCTGGCTAGCCTGGTCCATCAACTGACGACTGTGAAGGGAGGCCAGGCTGGTATATGATCTGCCGCTAACCTGGGACCAGGACGAGCGGTGGCGTCGGGAACAGTGCCGACCACGGGACCGTGATCCCAGTGTGGAGGAGCGGGAGTACTGCCGGTAGCAGCTGCTCCGCGACCAGCTCCGACGGGCGGACCCACGACCGTGGGGTGCCAGCAATCAATGCCTGGGACTGTGGCGGGGTCCTGGAGTGAGATGAAGAACAGGAATAGTGTCGATGCCCAGACCGCGAAGGGCTCTGGCAGCCTCTTGGAGACAAGGACCTCCGGTGCCATCTGTCCTGGTCTTGACAGGGCACGCTCTCCTCTCGAGGTGCCTGGAACCCCTGCTGCTCAGTACCCAGCCAGACAACCTGGTGGGGGTCGACGGGGACTGGTGCGGACTGCGCATGGGGCGGTCGCTGAGCGGTGAACGGCGTCAGGAACCTTCCCTAGACCGTGAGCGGTACCGTCCAGGTGGCTACTGCAGGGATCCGAGCGGTGGCTTTCCTCTGGACTGGGGAGCAACAGTGGTGGTGCCCCTGATACCGGCAGAGACATAACGTCCTGGGCTGCCTGCAGGGCACCCAGACATCTGGGGAGGTCGGCTCGAAGTAGGCCGGGCTACTCCGCTCAACTTGAGTCAGAGGCTGTGACGTTATTAACATAAACTGGGACCATATAGATCATTGTTGCAACCAAGGTCCTGTAGTGGCACCCAAATCTTGTATAAAGGGGGTCAAATGGGGTGTCTAGGACAAGGTTATGGTTTACTGGTTATGATTATGCTGTCTATATGCGTGTATCAGTTTTGTAGTCGAAGTTAGGAATATTGGCTCTATACTGTCTGTATGGCAAACTTATGCTATGCTTCTGGGTGACATCCCAGACAAGCTGAGATTAGCTCTGCCTAGCCTGCTTGATGGCCCATTAAGGACCATCAGCTATACAATGGACCCATTGAGAGAAGGCAGATACGCCTTGTACCTCAGCAAAGTATGCAGGGACTGGCCCATGTGACTCCAGACTCCATGTTGCTGTAATTTTCCACAGTAAGAACAAAGAGGTGTTCTTACACCTGGAAAAGACTATATAAGGCTGATGCCTGATCTCCATCTGGTCTTCAATCCTGCTTCATACCTCTGGAGGAACTTTGCTACAAGCTGAAGCTTTGAACAAAGGACTGAGGACCCATCCCAGCGGGGGATGTATTCCAGAGACTTGATTTGAACCTGCAGTTTATTCCATCGCTGCTGCAAGCCTGAACCAAGAACTTTGCCATTACTGTATGTAATTGATTCCATTTAACCAATTCTAACTCTCATCTCTATCTTTTTCCTTTTATGAATAAACCTTTAGATTTTAGATTCTAAAGGATTGGCAACAGCGTGATTTGTGGGTAAGGTCTGACTTGTACATTGACCTGGGTCTGGGGCTTGGTCCTTTGGGATCAGGAGAACCTTTTTCTTTTACTGGGGTATTGGTTTTCATAACCATTTGTCCCCATAACGAGTGGTACTGGTGGTAATACTGGGAAACTGGAGTGTCTAAGGAGATTGCTTGTGAGACTTGCAGTTAGCCAGTGGGGTGAGACTGAAGTCCTCTTAGTCTGGCTGGTTTGGTTTGCCTTAGAGGTGGAAAAAACCCCAGCCTGGGGCTGTAACTGCCCTATTTGAGCAATTTGTCCTGAGTTGGCACTCTCAGTTGGGTTCCGCCAGAACCGCATTGTCACAGAGGCCATGAGGCCAATGGGGACCGAGAGCTGCCCAATGTGGGTCTAGTCTCTCCCCCAGTCTTGCTCCGGTGTCTTGGCAGAGAAGACCTCTTTTTTGCCTTCTTGGAGTGTCCCGCAGATGGGGAGAGGTGACGGCTGGTGGAAGGCACCAAAGGGTCACCGCGCACCGACACCGCGGTACCTGGTGCCGACTTGGAGCAGCGCAACGGTGTCGGGGTCAGGGCCCACTCCATCAGAATGGCTCGGAGCCGAACGTCCCTTTCCTTCTTGGTCGGAGGTTTGAAGGATCTGCAAATCTTACAGCGATTGCGGAGATGGGTTTCCCACACACAGCGTAAACAGTCCACGTGTGGACCACTCACTGGCATCTGCTGCCTGCAAGTGTCTCGGGGCACAGGGCATGCCCCACCTGGGCGCACTAAACTAAACTACTTTAATGACAGGCACTCTGAACTCTGAACTAACAGAGTCCAAGAGGGAAGTGCAGCCAAGCTGGAGCAGGGCAGTTCCGACGCACCTTCACTGGCGGCAAGAAGGAACTGAGGGTGGAGGGAGCGCGCAGCTCCCCTTATTCTGTGCCATAGCAGTGCCACTCCAGGGGTCCCTAGGGACGCTCCCCTACGGATACTGCTAGGGGAAAAACTATTGTGGAATACACATGAGCAATCACTCGAAGTAAAACCAGGAGTTCCCATCAGCTCTGTGTGCTTGGGGAACCAGGGCGCTGTACCCAGCCTGTCTGACTCATGAAAGACCCGGCCCCCCAGCCTCTGCTTGAACCAAAACCCATCAGAGAAGGGCCTTGCAGAGAGCAGTGAAGGGGGGTGGGAGACACACCTAGACCCCTGGGATAAGGGGGACAGGATTAAGTGTCATTTGCATTGAAGATGGGACAAGGAGGCATCTCCATTAGCTACAGATTGGAGAACAGAGACTCCAAGGCAGGAACCGCACTGAACTCTGGGACCAGAGAAGCAGGGAAGCAGTGCATGGTGGGGGATCTCTGCTCCAGCTGTCAATGAACCCGCCTGTCCACCCCCAGCTTGTAGTAAGTAAAGGCCCTGAGGCCTGAACTAAAGTAATGGTCAAGACTTTGCTAGCATAAAAGCAAAGTGAAGCTGTGAGCCAGAGGCAGGCCCTGCTCACAGAAGCTGGCAAGGAAAGGGCTGATGCTGCATAGTTACAGTATAAACATGGTACCAAGACACATTATACCGGAACATTCCACAGATAACATGGAACAGGCCGACCCATCCCAATGACAGGGGCAAAAGGGTAAAATGATGGAGAGAGATGTTTTGATCGAACCAACAGGTACAAGGTGCGAGGCGGCACCTTACTACGTAGAGGGGTTGTACCTTGCTGCGTAGAGGGGTTGCACCTCAATACGTCAGGAGTGATGTGTAACTTGTTTGTACCTGTGTATAAAAATGTATCCCTGGGGTGGTGTCTTTGTCCGGCCGAGGGGGCAGTGGAAAGTCCCGCCACTGAGCTGAGTCCATTGCCGAGCGGCACTTTCTAGCAGTATGCCCGGTAGACTAAGTAATCTACGGGGAACTGAAATTGTGTCAGGGTCGCAATAAACCTGGCCGAGGTGCCTTCGTACCTTACTAGACTCTGTGGTCATTGGGGGTTCTCGTCGGGTCTGCTGTGTCAGCTATCTGCGCAGAGCTGGGGCAGCACACAGAGGGAACACACGCACGCAGCCGAATGATATCAACAGGAGAAAGCAGAAGCACCGGTAGCCTCTCACAACACAGCAGTGATCAGACCGATTCTAGCAATAAATCCTTTATTGGGATCCAAAATAGTGAAGCTGCCTAACTGCATTGGGAGCTCCCTGGAAGGAACATCGCCCCCAGCCAGGAATGAGCAGCTCCCACGTCTAGCCTGAACAAAGCAACTCTGGGATTCTCCATTGTTTACCCCTAAACAAACCGAGTTTCTCCATTGTTCTTTCCCTACAAAACCCCCGACCCACGCTCAGGTGAGTGCTCCGATGCCTGGATCCAAACTCTGCATCAGTTCCATGGGAACGTCATCTTCTCCTGACTGGGTGTGCTGGGGGCTCTGCCTGGCGCAGCTCCCACCATCACTGGGAGCCCCGATCGATTCCAGCTTCACGGCGCGGTGAGAACCCAGCTCTCGCTCTCGCGGTGTAGCTTCTGACCCTGACTGGTGTGATCAGGGATCGTTCTCTACACCTGACTTTTATAATCAAATGCAAGTTAGAGTTAATATTATCACGGCTTTGTTTGGGTGGCTCTCCTCATTACTTGGCAATCAATAACTTTCATGATTAAGCCGGTTGCTTCTCTCTCTCTCTCCCCCTCGTGGGTGTTTTTTGGTTTCCTCCTCATCCCTAAGCTAAAGATCCCGGCAGCGCCCAAAAATCCTGTGGGGTTTGCTCATCAAGGGGGTTACGACCAGAACAATTGTAACGTGACAGTGGGGATGGGGACGTGCTGAACCTGGGGCATCTAAGGGGTCAGTTTGGGAGTGCGGATTAACCCGGTCCGCTCAGTGCTCTGTTAGTGTGTGTGTGTGTCTCTGTCTGTCTGGTTCTGGGGCTGGAGGAGCCCAGCCCGGGGGAACCGAGGTCCGGCAGGACAGCTCCATTGGGGGGGACTTGCAGCAGGGAGCAGTCCAGCTCTGTAGGAGAACACACATGACACAAGCAGCACATTGATAGAATTACAGAAACCCCCTCCCAGAAGAGTAACCCGAATAAATGAGCGTACCCAAAGTAACGGGCAAATCTGGTAACACAGGAGAGACCCTACAATAACACGCCAGGGCACACGGCAGCACCAGGGTTTACGAGAGACCCTACAATAACACGCCAGGGCACACGGCAGCACCAGGGTTTACGAGAGACCCTACAATAACAAACCAGTGCATGCACCAGCAGCAGCAGCAGCAGAGTACATAAGTAGGGCCCTACCAGCTTCACAGCCGTGAAACACATGTCCCGGACCGTGCAATAGCCCTGATCTCCCCCGTGCTCCTGGGAGCGCCCGGCTCCTCGCTGCAAATCCCGCATTGGCTGGGGTGGGACAGGACTTGTCCTTCCCCTGCATGGCCACTCTCGGGAAAGGTCAGACCCACCTCCGGGTGCCTCTGGCTTGGGACCCCCATGGGTACAACACGTGAAATTTCAGATGTAAACAGCTGAAAACGTGAAACTGACCAATTTTAAAACCTTCTGGCTGTGATCAAAATGGAGTGTGAATTTGGAAGGGCCCAATACCTAAGAGACCCAACAGTAACACTCCAGGGCAAGCAGCAGCTCTGGTGTTTATGAGAGACCCTACAATAACACAGCACTGCATGCAGCACCAGCAGGGTTCCAAGACACCCTACAATAACAAACCAGAGCAAGCAGCAGGTGCAGTGTTTATGAGAGACCCTACAATAACACACCAGCGTGTACAGCTTTCCAGTATCAAATCTCAGTAAACAACAAGCATCACTTAGTGCGAAGTCAGAAGCCCCCCCTCAAACGACCCTAGTGGTTGGCTCTAGGGTGACCAGACAGCAAATGTGAAAAATCGGGATGGGAGTGGGGGGTAATAGGAGTCTATATATGATAAAGAGCAAAAAATCAGGACTGTCCCTATAAAATTGGGACATCTGGTCACCCTAGTTGGCTCTGACCAGCACCCCACAGGTCTCAGCCAGCCCAGCCCTGCTCCCCGAGTCCTCTGGGTCGCTGTTCTCAGCAGACGACGCAGACGGAGCGCCGGGGCCGGTTCATCTCCTGCCTCAGGTTCTGCATCTGCTGCTCCAACCGCGCCGCCTCCCCCCGGAATCCCTTGCGCAGCAGCCGCTCCTGCTCCTGGGGGACAGAGCCGAGGGTTAGCGCCACCGACACAGAGCTGTGGGGATGTGGAGCGGGGGCCAGGGGTCCTGACTCCCACCTCCCCTCCCCGCTCTAACCACCAGACCCCACCCCACTGCCCTCCCAGAGCCAGGAGAGAACCCAGGAGTCCTGGCTCCCAGCCCCAATTAATGCCATGATCCCTTTCCCTGGCACCCGCTGGTATTTCTCCCCCATCTCCCGCTGGTCGGCCAGGAGGCGCTGGTAGCCCCCGGGCACCGAGTAGCTCCCCTCAGAGACCCATTCAGCTCCCAGAGCTGGGGAGAGAACCCAGGGGGCTCCCACCCCCCTGCTCCAGGCAGCCCAGCTCCCCAGGGGCCCGGGGCAGGTACCTGCAGTTTCAGGGCCAGCGCTCTCTCCTGCTCGGCCAGCAGCTGCTTCCTATCCTGCTCCATCTTGGCCGTCAGCTGCTGGACGTGCTCCTGGTGGCTGCGCGTCTGGTCCTGCAGCAGCTGCTCCGTCTTGGCCTGCATCTCCTGGCTCAGCTGGGCCTCCCGCTCGGCCGCCTCGGCCCGCGCCCGCTCCGCTGGGGGGGGGGGGGGGGGGCACATGGTCAGGGCCAGGGGCTCGGGGTGTAGAGCCCTGGCCCGGGGTCACTGGGTCATCGGCAACCAGGAGTCACCAGATCTATGGAGCCAGAGCCCTGGCCCTGGGGTCTCCACGTCCATGGGACCACTAGATCTATGGAGTGCTGGGGTCACCAGACCTGGGAGGCCACAGAGACTGTACCCTGAGGCACCGGATCTATGGGGCTACAGAGCCCTGGCATTGTGGAGTCCAGGAGTCACAGGATCTATAGGGCCGGGAGGGCCAGGGGTCACGGGGACTATGGGGCCATGAGGGCCAGGAGTCACGGGGTCTATGGGGCCATGGTGTTCAGGGCGGTGAGTCTGGGGCCAAAAGATCACCAGATCCATAGGGCCGTGGGGGTCACAGGACTACGGGCCCCAGCTCTGGAGTCACCTTCGATCTCCCTCTGTCTGTCCGTGAGGCTCTGGTCCGTCTGCAGGACGGCCTGGGCCACCGTCTCCTTGGACTTCAGAAACTCCTGCAGCACCTCGGCCGCCTGGGGGCACCGGGGAGAAAGGGGGTGAGCCGGGGCCCTCAGCCCCTCCCACCTGACCACGTGCAGCTGCTCCCCCCCACAGATTGAGGGGCCCACAGCCCGTCCCACCTGCCCCCCCATACATCGAGGGGCACAGCCCCTCCCCCCTGCACCTGCCCCCCACACACACACACACATCAAGGGGCCCACAGCACCTCCCACCTGCACTTGCCTCCCCACAGACACCTAGGGGGCCCCAGACAAGCCAGAGCCTCCACGCTGCCCTCTCATCCCATCAGCCAAGGACCACAAACCCTCAGCGACACCATCGGTACCTCCCTCCCCAGGGCGCCCGCAGGCTGTGTGTGCAGCTCAGAGCCACGGCCAGAGACAGAACCCAGGAGTCCTGGTTTCCAGCCCCCTGCTCTCACCACCAGAAATCACTGCCCTCCCAGACCTGAGGAGAGAACCCAGGAGTCCTGGCTCCCAGCCCCAGTTGATGCTATTCAGTCAATTCACCATGATCCCTTTCCATGGCACCCGCTGGTATTTCTCCACCATCTCCCGCTGGTCGGCCAGGAAGCGCTGGTAGCCCCCGGGCACCGAGTAGCTCCCCTCGCGGACCCGCTCCTCCAGCTCCTGCGACAGCTCCATGAGCACGGCCTTGCACCGGTCCGACGACGCCTCCTCATTCCGGTGGCAGAGCTCAGCGCGCTTGGAGTCCAGCTTGTCCTGCGGAGAGAGGGGACATCGGAGCTGGAGGGGAAAGGCCTCGTGCCCCATTCCCTGCCCCAGAGAGCCAGACAGTTCCCTGCCCTGGGGCCAGCACGCCCTGGAGGCCCCATGCCCCATTCCCCACTCCACAGAACCAGCCAGTTCCCTGCCCTGGGGCCAGAGCGGGGCCAGTGGCCACTAGAGGGAAAAGACCTTGGGTCCCATTCCCTGGCACATGGAGCCAGCCAGTCCCCACCCTGGGGCCAGAGCGGGGCCAGCGCCCTCTGGAGCGGAAATGCCCCGTGCCCTGTTCCCCCTGGGTCGCTGCAGGCTGGGGCAGTAGGGGCTGTGCCCCCATTGCATGGTCCCTGGTACCTTAAGCTGCTGCTGGTATTGCTGCTCGTCGTCCTTGAAGGCGCGCGCCATGAACGCCCGCAGCGCCTCCCGCTCGCACTGGGCGTGCACCTCCAGCAGCTCCTGCACGCTCTCCGTGGGCAGCGCCGCCCGCCACTCCAGCTGCTCCTCGTAGACAGCCACGGCCTCCCCCACCGCCGCCGAGTTCTCGATCTGCGCCAGGGCCAGCACCGCGCTCTCCATGCAGGGCACCGCCCCGCTGCGGATGGCGATCACGTAGGTCACCGCCAGGTTCCCCAGCACTGCCGGAGGGGCAGGGTCAGCGCCAGGGGGCCCAGCGCGGCCAGAGGGGATCAGGGTCAGCGCCAGGGGGCCCAGCGCGGCCGGAGGGGGACAGGGTCAGCGCCAGGGGGCCCAGCGTGGCCGGAAGGGCAGGGTCAGCGCCAGGGGGCCCAGCGCGGCCAGAGGGGCAGGGGCAGTGCCAGGGGGCCCAGCGCAGCCGGAGGGTGACAGGGTCAGTGCCAGGGGGCCCAGCGCGGCCGGAGGGGGACAGGGTCAGTGCCAGGGGGCCCAGCCCGGCCGGAGGGGGACAGGGTCAGTGCCAGGGGGCCCAGCCCGGCCGGAGGGGGACAGGGTCAGTGCCAGGGGGCCCAGCCCGGCCGGAGGGGCAGGGGCAGCGCCAGGGGGCCCAGCCCGGCCGGAGGGGCAGGGGCAGCGCCAGGGGGCCCAGCGCGGCCGATGGGGATCAGGGGCAGTGCCAGGAGGCCCAGCGTGGCCGGAGGGGCAGAGGCAGCGCCAGGGGGCCCAGCGCGGCCGGAGGGGATCAGGGGCAGCGCCAGGGGGCCCAGCGTGGCCGGAGGGGCAGAGGCAGCGCCAGGGGGCCCAGCGCGGCTGGAGGGGATCAGGGTCAGCGCCAGGGGGCCCAGCGCAGCCGGAGGGGCAGGGGCAGCGCCAGGGGGCCAAGCGCAGCCGGAGGGGGGCAGGGTCAGCGCCAGGGGGCCCAGCGCGGCCGGAGAGGATCGGGGCAGCGCCAGGGGGCCCAGCGCGGCCGGAGGGGATCAGGGGCAGCGCCAGGGGGCCCAGCGCGGTCGGAGGGGCAGGGGCAGCGCCAGGGGGCCCAACGCGGTCGGAGGGGGGTAGGGTCAGCGCCAGGGGGCCCAGCGCAGCCGGAGGGGCAGGGGCAGCGCCAGGGAGCCAAGCGCAGCCGGAGGGGGGCAGGGTCAGTGCCAGGGGGCCTAGCATGGCCGGAGGGGGACAGGGGCAGCGCCAGGGGGCCCAGCGCGGCCGGAGGGGGACAGGGTCAGTGCCAGGGGGCCCAGCCCGGCCGGAGGGGCAGGGGCAGCGCCAGGGGGCCCAGCGTGGCCGGAGGGGCAGAGGCAGCGCCAGGGGGCCCAGCACGGCCGGAGGGGATCAGTGGCAGCGCCAGGGGGCCCAGTGTGGTCGGAGGGGCAGAGGCAGCGCCAGGGGGCCCAGCGCGGCCGGAGGGGATCAGGGTCAGCGCCAGGGGGCCCAGCGCAGCCGGAGGGGCAGGGGCAGCGCCAGGGGGCCAAGCGCAGCCGGAGGGGGGCAGGGTCAGTGCCAGGGGGCCCAGCGTGGCCGGAGGGGCAGAGGCAGCGCCAGGGGGCCCAGCGCGGCTGGAGGGGATCAGGGGCAGCGCCAGGGGGCCCTGAGCGGCCGGAGGGGGGTAGGGTCAGCGCCAGGGGGCCCAGCGCGGCCGGAGGGGATCAGGGGCAGCGCCAGGTTCCCCAGCATGGCCGGAGGAGCAGGGGCAGCACCAGGGGGTCCAGCGCGGCCGGAGGGGATCAGGGGCAGCGCCAGGGGGCCCAGCGTGGCCGGAGGGGATCAGGGGCAGCGCCAGGGGACCCAGCGCGGCCGGAGGGGCAGGGGCAGCGCCAGGGGGCCCAGTGTGGCCGGAGGGGATCAGGGGCAGCGCCAGGGGCCCAGCGCGGCCGGAAGGGATCAGGGGCAGCGCCAGGAGCCCAGCGTGGCCGGTGGGGATCAGGGGCAGCCTCCTTCCACCCAGGCCTTGCCCATACTGGCCCTGGACTCCTCCAAACGGCCAGCAGCTCCCTGCCCTGGCCAGCAGCCCCGGTCCTGACCTGACCCTGCAGCACATACCCCAGCCTGGGATGCGCCCACTTCCCTCCTCCTGCACTGGCATCCCCTGTCCACAGCCCCGCTCAGAACGTGCTCCACTCCCGATCCCCTGCCCCCGATATGCGTCCCAATCCCCATCCCCTGCCCCTGGGACACACCATCCCCGGAGGGCCATGCCCCGATCCTCCCCCAAGAGCCGCGCCCCGATCCCCACTCACAGGTGCCCGTCACCACGTGGCCGCCGGGGAGGGTTTTGGTGCCCGCGTGCTGGTGGATGTGGCTGCAGAAGCGCTGCGCCGGCTCCAGGAAGTCGGGGCTCAGCGCTGCCTCGGGCAGCTCGTCCAGCCGGGCCAGGTCGCAGCGCGGGGCCGGGCGGTCGAACACAAAGCACTTGCGGGAGGGGAAGTACTGGCGCAAGTACTTCTTGGGCAGATCCAGCTTCTCGGGCTGGCCTGGGAGAGACCCCAGGGTCAGACCCATGTGCCTGGTATCCACCCCCCAGAGGAGACCCATGGGGCCATTTACGCTGATATCTTGCCCCCTCCCTGCCCCCCGAGACCCATCCAGCCCAGTCCCCGCCCTGCACCTTGTCTGCGTTTCAGGGCGTTCTCCAGGTACTCGTCCTCGGTGATCTCCCGCCCGTCCAGCTCCAGCTGCAGCGTGAAATCCCGCACGGCCCACACGAAGGCCGGGAAAAAGTGCACGAATTCAGCTGAATCCTCCCCCTTCTGCCGGCCGCCCTCACCTGCCACCTTCACCTTGATGTGCTCCGTCAGCTCCGTCACGTAGCTGGGGGCCAGCTAAGGAACTGGAGACGCAGCGCCCCCCACAGGGGGTCCCTGAGCCCAGCACCCACAGCCCTCACCCCGCTGCCCCAGGAACGGCACTGCTCCTGGCACCCACCCCACACCCCTGCTCCCAAGAGGGTGCGACAGGTACTACCCAGTTATGGGAGTGGAATCCCAGCTGCCCCCACCTCCCGGACTCCTGGGTCCCTCCCAGCAGGGGCAGGATACTGCAGCTGCTCCAGGGCGCGCTGGTCGATGGTGCCCAGGCTGTTGTAGACCAGGGTGCCGCTGAGCAGCACGGCCAGCGTGAAGATCCACACGTCGTTCTTCGCATCGCCCTGCGGGGAGGATAAAGGGGGGAAATCGCAGGGCGGCAGTGTCGGACCCCACTGCAGAGGAGCAGGGCAGGGTGGATATGGGGCAGGGAGCTGGAGCTCCCCCTGCAGGTCACACAGGGAAGCACGGCCCATCAGACCCCACTGCAGAGAAGCAGGGTTGTGGGGTGTGACGAAGTGGGGGATTTTCTTAGTGTTTTACGTGAACACTGTGTGTGCCTCAGTTTCCCTGTGTGCTGCGTGTGTAACGAGGTGGGGGAAGGGGTTTTTAATTGCAGGGGACCAGGTGTGACCTCGCCTAGCAGCCGGGACCCCGGACACCGGCCTGGAGATTGGGGACCCAGCGACTGGTGACCAGGGGGCCCAGCCCAGCTCGGGAGCAGCCGGTTCTGGCCAGTGGGGGGTCAATGGGCTGAGGAGAGGGGGGCCCGGGGACCTGACCAGCCGGGTCCAGCCAGGGGAGAACAAAGGACGGCAGAGAGGGGCCCAGCGGCCTGTTCACCTGGGACTGAAGACAAAGGGCGGAGGAGGGGCGGGTGGGGGAGGGGATTTAGGGGGCTGGGCTGGAAGGAGGGGGCGGGGTGGGGCTGGGCAGGGGACAAGGAGCAGCCGGACCCATGGGGACTGGACAGACCCAGCTGGCCGGGGCTGAGACTGGCCAGGCCCGAGGGCCCTGAGAACTGCCTGGGCTGGGTCCAGACGCTCAATACATCTCCTGTGTGACGCTGGCAGAGTCCCTGCAGCTAGAGATCGGGGGGCGTTGCTCCCTCTGGGGGTGGGGGCCCCGGGGGCCAGAGCGAGGGGACTGCCTGAGAGGATCCACGGCAGAGGTGCGGTCCCAGGAGGTGGCGAGGTCAGAGGGCCTAACCCGGAGCGTGAGTGAACCCCCGAGAAGGGCTGTCACACTGGGGGGTTCCTCCCAGGGGCTGTACAGAGCCACAGGGGCTGGGAGTCTGTGACGGGGGATATGGGGCAGGGAGCCGGAACTTCCCCTGCAGGTCGGGGGTGGGGAGCATGGCCCACCAGACCCCACTGCAGAGGGATGGGGTGGGGGGATATGGGGCAGGGGAGACTGACCTATGCTGACCCCTGGGCCACCCACCTCCAGGCCCAGAGCCCCTTCCCACATCCAGAGGGTTCTTGATCCCCCTAGGTGTCCCTGGATCCCCAGAGCCGAAACCCAGCCCTGCCCTCCCATCACCCCCCACTCACCTTCTCCACGTCGCCCAGCCCCTCGGTGTCCAGCAGCACCAGGGTGTGGCCGGCCCGGCGGGGGTGGGGCAGGCACCACATCCAGATGCCCTTGGTGTGCGACTGCACCGTGGCGCCCAGCGAGAACCCTGGGGAGAGAGGGGCGGAGCTGGGATAGACGCAGAGCGAGGGAACCCAGGAGTCCTGACTCCCAGCCCCCTTCCCCCTGCTCTAACCACTAGACCCCATTCCCCTCCCAGAGCCAGGGAGAAAACCTAGGAGTCCTGGCTCCCAGACCCCCTGCTCTGACCACCCCACTCCCCTCCCAGAGCTGGGGGCAGAGAGAGGCCAGTGGAACGATTGGCCAGTGCTGACCTGTCACCTCTGTCAACCCTTCCCCACTACCCTGGATCACCCCACGGGCCTGTAAGGATACAGCCCTTGTCTGTAGAAAGTCACATCCTCACATTCCATCGGGCTGGTAAGAAGGAGACCCCGTCCTAACGGCCCCACTATCACCGGATACACAAACCGATCTTAAGATGGTTACAGAAAACTTAGTTTGGTACATCCTGTCTGGCAAGAAACCACTTATCAGTAGCTCATTTCTTTATTGTTTTATCTTTATGGTCCCCACTTCCCGACTGTTTGTCTGTATGATCTCTGCCTGGTTCTTCGCTTGTTTCTGTCTGCGGTATAATTAATTTGGCTGGCTGTAAATTAATGAAGGTGGTGGGGGATGATTAGTTAGAGAATTTTGTTACACTATGTTAGGATTGGTTTGTAACATTTTAGTAAAATGATTGGTTAAGGTACAGTAGGCAGGACTCAAGTTTCACTGTATAAACTGGGGTCCATGAAGGAGACGAGCAGAGAAGAAATAGAAGAAGAAGAAGAAGGAAGAGGAAAGACCAGAAAGAAGAACTCACCTCAAAGACACAGCCTAAGATCACTGCTGCTAAGAATTCTCTGCACGACCAGAATCCCTACGAGACTGACCTTGCCTGGGCAACAGGGAAAGTCCGCTTGCCTGATCAGGATTGGTGACCAGAGCATTGTATGCTTCGTATGTGCATTCTGCTTCTTGGTAATTATTAATAAATAGAGGTGAAGAATATTACTGTGTAAGGCTCTTTCTCTGGTAAAAGGTGCTGCAGACCCGCTAAGAGTACGCCCATAGCCCCTGAAATTGGGTAAGGGTGGGTGCCCCCTGGAGGGTGTGAGTTACAGAGAATTTTGTGCGGGTAACAGATTTGGTGGAGAATGCGGGCAGCCTAAGGTCGTGTGGCCCGAACTGATCTAGCCTACACAGTAATAGCAGCAGAATACCGGTGATACTCTGTCAAAAAGGGTTGCTACCTGCTCGGCAGATTGTTCACCCTGAAGCAACAGGAGGGAAAGGAAACAAAGCAAAGGGACCAGGAGGGGGGGGGGGTTAGCTGAAGAGCCCCCCCCCTTGCTAAATGGGTAGTGGAACGGGGTCCATGCCCATGGGGACAAGATTCCTTCCAGGGGAGGGATGCCCTTGAGTCCGCCTGGAAGGGGTTTGAAGCATTCTGTGAGTGCATGAAGCCAAAACCAAAGGAAAAGGCTATGAAAGCACCGCTGGGTGGGAATTGCGCAAAGCTGTCACTAATCTCTCCAGCCTGGTAGCGCTTTCTGATTTTAGCCCAGACCAGGTACAGGCGGCTGCTCAGTTAGTGGGCCCCCTAGAAAGGGACATGTGTCCGGACAGGATGGGGAAGGTATTGGCATGAACCGGGTGGTGGTCGGCAGATGATGAGGTTCTAGCACTTCTGCCTGGGCAGCAGTACGCAGTGCTGAGGGGCGGTTAGGTGCGAGCGGTGTTCCTGCCCCTGGAGGGGGCTGGGCGAAGGAAGCAATGAAGGTAGGGATGTCGGCCCGACAACCGGGGAAATTGTTCCATGTCACAGAACAGGCCCCTGTGACTCCCCGGAATTGTATGTTATTAAAAAGGAGATACTGGCCATGGCTGCCGGGTTGTGCCAGTAGGAACTGGAACTCCACCGGATTTCAATACTTTAGCTTTTCAGCCGGCATTGTTAGATGGTTTGAATTCAAGAACGAGAGTGATTTTAGGACCCATAGATCGAGCGAGGGGATACTCGGAGTTGAAACAGGAGATTTTTTGAGCAGATGTAGTTTTTCGAGACATGCAGGGAGAAGCGGGAAAAGGAAATAGGGACGGGAGAATGGAGCCTGTACAGGTGGTAACTTTTGCTGACAATGGGCCCCCAGATCTCCAAGGGGAGCCGGGGGGAAAAGGGGCCGATGCACAATGGCATGTTAGAGGAAGAGGACGGGGAGATGCACTGGGCAGCAGAGGAACCAGAGGAAGAAATGGATCTGGACGTGGGTATCAGATGCAGAACGGAGGATGTCCGGCTGAAGGTGGGAAAGGTACATTGAGAGGGGAGGCGTGGAGGAAGCTCGTGATGGCAGGGGAACCAGAAGAGAAGTGGGACGGTGTCACGGAGTATTGGGGGACTCAGGGCCCTGCACCCCCGGCTTCCTGCGATTCACCATGACTCTCAGCCAGCCAGTAAAGCAGAAGGTTTATTTGGATGACAGGAATACAGTCCAAGACAGGTCTTGCAGGCACAGACAACAGGGCCCCCCTCAGTTAGGTCCATCTGGGGGTCCCAGGCATCCCAGCCCCCCTTGGGAGGTCAGAGCCATCTCTGCCTCCCAGCTATCTCACCACCCAGCTTCCAAAACTCTGCCTTCAGCGACCCCTCCCACAGCCTTTGTTCAGTTTCCCAGGCCAAGGTGTCACCTGGCCTCCAACCCCTTCCTGGGTTCTCATGTTACACGCTCAGGTATTCGCCTTCGGGCAGACTCCCATCCCCCAATGCAGACTATCCCAGCCACACTCCCCTGTCAGCATTCACAGACCACAGTAAGAACAGGCCCAGTTTGTCACATCTCCCCCCTTCGAGACCGAACTGAGAAGGGTCACTTTAGCCAGTGACCCGGGGAAGTTCGACCTACCCCCGTTCCCATGGATGCCCCCGCATCCCTCCCATTCCTTGGTGAGAATTACACCAGGCCCCTCCAGTCTCACGCCCCCCCTTAGGTCGGGGGTGTTTGATGGCACTCGCAGTTCGCATGTGGGAAGGTTTATGCGGCCTGTGCCCTTTCCCCACCCCCATACCTCTGGGGTTCCAACTGGGCTGTGGTCTTCTCCCAGCGCTCCAGTCTGGAGGTCTGTGCTTTGGGCACTCTTGGTTTAGAGCCGCCCTTTTAACCTTGGCCACCCTCCGGAAAGGATCCTTTATGCTGGGCAAGGGTCCTAAAGCTGTTTTCCCCTTGTCCCAGGCCTTCCTCCCCCTCTGACAGGGGTCACAGGATCCGCAGTACTGTCGGACAGTAACAAAGACCCCAGGCCAGTAAAAGCTCCGTAGCAGCCTCTGCTGGGTACGCCAGGTTCCCTGGTGCCCTGCGAGGGGAATGTCATGGGCCCGGCACAGCAGCTGGCGGCGATACTTCTGGGGTACCACCAGCTGCCTCCTGATCCCCCCTGACTCCATTTTCCCTGGGGGAGCCCATTCTCGGTACAGGAACCCCTTCTCCCACAGGAACCTTTTCCGGCCACCTCGTCCCATGGTCTGTACCGCATTGAGGTCGGCCAGGTCCCTTATCTTCCGCAAGGAGAGATCTTTCTGCAACTCGGCCTGGAACTCAGCAGCTGGGACAGGGATGGCCACCTGCTCTTTCTCGCCCGCTGGGTCTGAAGCCGCAGCCTCCCTGAGCCGTGTCCCTGGGCGTTCCCTCCCCACCAGGTTAGGGTCCTGCGCCTCAGGCAAGGCACCCCCCCCAAGGCCAGGTCGCAGTGCCCCTCGCCGGCTCTGACTGCGGGTCACAACCAGTGCCTTTTGGGGGTTGCCTGGCCAGTTCTCCAGGTCCCCCCCCATCAATACCTCAGTGGGCAAATACGGGTGTACCCCCACATCCTTGGGGCCCTCCTTGGCCCCCCACTTCAGGTGTACCCTTCCACAGGCACTTTGACTGGTGTTCCGCCCACCCCCGTCAGGGTCAGGTAGGTGTTGGGCACCACCTGATCTGGGGCCACCACCTCGGGCCGGGCCAGCGTCACCTCTGCGCCCGTATCCCAGTATCCATTGACCTTCCTCCCATCCACCTCCAGGGGAACAAGGTACTCTCTCCGGAGGGACAGCCCCGCGCCTACCGTATAAACCAAAAACCCTGAGTCTGGAGAATCCAGCCCCCTAGAGGAGCTGGCCTGGAGCTCTCCTCCCTCCTTAGCAGGTGGTACTCTGCCAGCCCCCCTTCCCTGGGAATGCTGCCTCTCGCCGGGCTGGGTCTCTACCCAGTCAACCCTCTGTGGGTTCGGTCTGCTCAGTCTGTCCCTGAGCCTGGGGCACTGGGCCCGTATGTGGCCTTTTTGGCCACAGTGGTAGCAGCCCATGTCCCATGGGTCCCCTTGAGTGGGTCGGATGGTCCTGATGCCGGACATTCCCCTCTGATGGGTTTTTTCTGTATTTTCCCATGGGGAGGTCTCATGGTGACTCTCTCTCTGCGTTGTGGTGGGACTGTTCCTTTGGGACTCCTCCCTTTTATCTCCTGACCGGCTCTTTACAAACTCATCGGCCAACCGGCCTGCATGTCGCGGGTTCTCTGGCTTTCTGTCCACCAACCACAGCCTCAGGTCGGATGGGCACCGCTCATACAGTTGCTCCAGTACCAGCAGTTTGACCAGGTCCTCCTTCGTCTGGGCCCTGAGCATACCTGAGCTTGTAACATGAGAACCCAGGAGGGGGTTGGAGGTCAGGTGACTCCGGGGCCCGGGAAACTGAACAAAGGCTGTGGGAGGGGTCGCTGAAAGGAGAGTGCTGGAAGCAGGCTGGAGAGATGGCTGGGAGTCAGAGATGGCTCTGACCCCCCAAAGGGGGGTGGGCTGGCATGCCCTGGGACCCCAAGCTGGACCTAACTGAGGGGGGCCCCGTTGTCTGTGCCTGCAAGACCTGTCTTGGACTGTATTTCTGTCATCCAAATAAACCTTCTGCTTTACTGGCTGGCTGAGAGTCATGGTGAATCGCAGGAAGCCGGGGGTGCAGGGCCCTGAGTCCCCCAATACTCCGTGACACTCCCGTTCCAGCCAATTCCGCTCCACGGACGCCGAACATCGCCGGGAGGATCCTCTGCTGGCCGGCGAGCTTCGCCGGGAGGATCCCCTGCTGGCCGAGGGGGTCACGGCGCCTTCGGTATTTGCTGGGCTCCTCCCCACCCTTCCCCTAGGCATAGGAAGGAGGGGTCTCGGGAAGCCCTCAGCAGCCGGCTGACCACTCCCAGCTGGGACAGACTCTGGTGCCTGCGCTGCATTTGCCAGGCTGCTTCCCTGAGACACAGGGATCAGTTCATTCGCGCGATCTTCCGCCTCCAGCCGGGCAATGAGCTGTTCTTTGGTGAGCCTCCCAATGCACAGCCCCCTCTGCTTGCACAGCTCCACCAGGTCGCTCTTAAGCCGCTTGGCATACATCTTCCTGCTGGCCACTCACCGGCCTGTGTGCTCACCGCTCCCCACAGTTCCCAGGGAGACCCCTAGTGTGCCAGCCCTTCTCGAGGTCACCACCTCTCTGCCAGGGTCGAGCTGCAGACTCCTCCGCCCCTGGGACCACTCGCTGCGATCCCCCCGGGGGACCCTGTTACTGCAAAAGTCCTTCTCGCTGGTCACACACTCCCAGGGGTAATAACCGTCTCTCTCTCACTCTTCAGCACGCCTGGTCCCCGTCAATCCCCCTTCGTTTTACTGCTCCCCAGTCACTTACTGCAGGAAGCGCCGTCCACGGGGTGCAGTAGATCCCGCCGCTGCCACCAGTTGTCACGGAGTATTGGGGGACTCAGGGCCCTGCATCCCCGGCTTCCTGCGATTCACCATGACTCTCAGCCCGCCAGTAAAGCAGAAGGTTTATTTGGATGACAGGAATACAGTCCAAGACAGGTCTTGCAGGCACAGACAACAGGGCCCCCCTCAGTTAGGTCCATCTGGGGGTCCCAGGCATCCCAGCCCCCCTTGGGAGGTCAGAGCCATCTCTGCCTCCCAGCTATCTCACCACCCAGCTTCCAAAACTCTGCCTTCAGCGACCCCTCCCACAGCCTTTGTTCAGTTTCCCGGGCCAAGGTGTCACCTGGCCTCCAACCCCTTCCTGGGTTCTCATGTTACACGCTCAGGTATTCGCCTTCGGGCAGACTCCCATCCCACAATGCAGACTATCCCAGCCACACTCCCCTGTCAGCACTCACAGACCACAGTAAGAACAGGCCCAGTTCATCACAGACGGGAAGCCCACAAGTGAGTTACTGCAGAGGGCTGCCCAGTCAGACAGGCGAGAGGAATTGATTGATGAGGTTCCTGTAGCTCCCAGAACGGATCCCGAATCACTGGCACCACCCCAATAGGGGTGCCCACCTCCCCGGAGTCCCCCTGAGGTAGTGGCCCAACTACAGTATGACAAGTGGGGGGCGTCCCATTGTAGGGGCAATAATGGGGAGATTAGGGGAACAAACATGCCCCGCTATGCTAACTGACACCGGTGCATCAATATCTGCTTGGAGAGCAGTGGCTTCCCGGGGACGCTGAGGAAACAGAAAATTCAACACAACTAGCATCCTATACAGCAGAGACAATGAAAGCGTCTATCACGGGACCGATCCTGACCCACACAGGGAATCGGGAGTCATGGGTAAAATACCTTGTTCAGAAACAGGATCAAACTGGGAATGGGGGTAAGGAGGATGGAGTATTGGGAACGTCGTACCCTAATGAGGGGAGACACATCGTGGATTTAGCCAACGGGTTCCTATGGGCAAATAGTGAAGAGCCAGCAGAAACACCCACCCCCTCCATGAATGCTGTACGTAGGTCTGGGCTGTAAAGGCCCCGGAAGGAGGGAAAGCAGAAGAAGGGGACCCAGGAGTGGACAAGTTTCCTGGGGTATCGGCTGAAAATAAACTGGAGTGTGGGAAAATGGATGCTGAGGTTTGAATTGGAGGGCCTCACCCCCCTCCACAGCGTCAGTACAAGTATCCTCCGGAAGCAGAGGAAGGGATCAAATCCACCACTGAACGTTTGTTAGAACAGGGTGTTATTGGGCACATGGCGAGTACTAATAATGCCCCGATGGGCCTGTACTGAAAGGGGGTGGGAAGACCTGGCGAAGGACAGTGGATTTTAGAGCATTAAACGCAGTAGCCCCTGCCCCTGCCCCTGCCCCTGCCCCTGCCCCGGGAGTGGCCAAGTACCAAGGAGTCACTGCAGTAGGAGAGTGGTTCTCAGTGACAGATTTAGCAAACACCTTCTCTGCCATCTCCTTGCACCCTGAGTCCTGGTACAAATTTGGGTTCACTTCCAGGGGACAACAGTTGTGTTTCACCAGAGTCCCCAGGGTTTTCATAATGCACCTGCAATTGGTCACTCCTGTGGTTAAGATGTGGGGGAAATGGACACCCAAAGCCCAAAAGAGGGTCATTTCCTATGCTGATGCTATACGGGTGCCTGGGGACCATAGGGGGTCGGTAGCACCACTGAGCAGATGTTACAGATCATCCAAGATACCACATTTGAGGCTGGCAGAGGCAAGGCCCAGCTGGTACAGCAAGAGGTAAAAGACTCAGGGGTCATATCGGGAAAGGAGGGACAAACCCCAGATGCACAACGGGTGGAACTGACTGGAAAATGTCCTGCCCCCACTCATGTGGCACCCTTAAGAGCCCTTTTGGGAACCTGAACCTCTCGAGAGATGTTACCGAAATGTCACCCACTGGGTTTTCTCCTAAAGAAAGGGCAGCAGTGGGGGCCTGATCAGGCAAAGGCATCACTGACCCTGAAAGAGGATTTGACCCAGGTCCCGGCCCCACATATCCAAAGGTGGGAGAACCATCCACCCCGCAACTGCCTAGTACTGACGTAGCGCTGGGAGCAGCGCTGTTACAGCAGCAAAGCACCGGGAAGTTACAAATCGTGGCCTATGGGTCCAAAACACGGAATTACACTGAGCAAAATGTCACCCCCTGCGAGAAAAAGAAAGAGTCCTGGGCCTTGGTGTGGGGCTTGCAGCGCTGGGGGTATATCACTGGAGGATCTAAAGTCATAGTACAGACAGTACGTTCCCCCCGAAATACAGAATACCAGGAAAGGCGCAGGAGGGGCAGGTATCTAACCCTAGGCTGGCACAATGGCCTCTGGCCCTTGTCAATGGAGGGAGAACCGTAGGAAAGGGAAAGATGCTATACCCTGCACCATGTGGCCTTGCAGTGCATTATTCCCTCTGGGAGTGGAGGCCCAGGGGGTCCAGAGTGAGGGGACTCCCTGAGGGGGCCCACAGCAGAGACAGACGTGCTAAGGCTCAGAGAGGTGCGGCTCCAGGAGGTGGAGGGGCCTACGGCTTAAACCCCGAGAAAGAGCAGACCCCTAAGAAGGGCTGTTGCACTGAAGGGGGCACCCCACAGGGACCGTATGGAGCTGAGAGAGAGCACGAGTCCTGTGAGTCCGTGAGATGAGGTATCATGGCAAAGGTTATGATCTGCTGGAAACCATCTAAATAGGTGCATTATCCGTGCGTATGAAGTGATGAGAGTGTGCGGTATGGCTGTCACCAAGATATGCTGTGGGTTTGGGAAGCGCCCAGATACCAGCTCCCCAGAGACAATGTCAAGGAAAGTAACCAACGCCCGGGCAGGTGTCAAACAACCATCGCCAGCCATTGTCCAGCAAGGAGCTACAATGCAATCACTCACCGGCATGAGGCCACACCAGGGGGACTGCTCAACCTCGCCTCGGGACTCAGCAACGCCCCCAGACATGCCTGGACTTGTGTTCCCCAAGCACATGGACTAAGGGTATAAAACAGAACACGGGGGCCCCATGCTGGGCTTTTCTCCTGCCCCCACCTACACTGCAAGCAACAAGGACACTGGGAAGACTGAAGACTCCAACAGAGGGGACTGGCCCAGGTTTCTAGGGGGACAGCTGTGTACTGTGAACTGCAATATCCAGTGGGGTGAGAAAAACTGCTTAGCCTAGATGTTGCCCAGGCTAAGAGGGTTGGGAGTTTAGACTCCGGGCTTATATTTTACTTGATTTTGGTAACTAACTCTGGACTTTTTCCCTATCACTTATAATCACTTTAAATCTCTCTTTTGTAGTCAGTAAATTTGTTTAACTGTTTATCGTTACCAGTGAGTTTGCCTGAAGTGTTTGGTGAATCTGCTCAGGTTTACAAAGGCTGGTGTATGTCCCCTTTCCATTGATGAAGTGGGGAACCAATGAATAAATTTGCACCGTTCGTCTTGAGCAGTGCAAGACGGTACATTCCTGGGGTACAGCGCTGGGAGCTGGGGGGATTCGGCTGGTGCCTTTCCACGTGTGATCCAAGACCGGCTCTGGGAGCATTCATGGAATCTAGCTGGGTGCGGGCTCCACATGCGGTTGTGCTGAGTGATCACAGCGCTGGGAGGGGTTTGCTGCTGGTCACTAGCAAAGCATTGTGGGAGACAGCCCAGGCTGGGGAGCTAAGGGGGCCCAGCGGTCCCACAGTCCCAGGCTGCACCCCGGGGATCCCGTCACGTACGGGACAGGTTATTAGATCACCAATACGAGCTGGACCTCACCGGGTTAAAAGGGTCCAGGGTCGTGCCTCAATGTGCCCCACATGTATAAACACTCCATACGGGGTGGGCAGCATGGTTACAATTATGGTATGTTCAAAAACCCGTAAGGAGTAGCATGTGTATTCTGCTTGGTAACTGTCAATAAACAGAGGGGAAGGATATTACTGGGTAAGGGTCTTTCCCTGCAGACCCACAAAGCGCATGCCCTGCTCCCTAGGAACTGGGTACGGGTGGGCGCCCCCTAGAGTGTGTGTGTAACGGAGAATTTTGTGCAGGTAACAGGCCCGTCTAGCCTGGTATCCCGCCCCCTCCCTCCCCTGGGATCAGTCCTACAGGCCCGTCTACCCTGGTATCCTCCCCCCTCCCTGCCCCCGGATCAGCCCCACGGCCCCATCCACCTCAGATCCCCCCCAGCGCTCACCTCCCCGGTCCTTGCCGGCCAGTCGGTTCAGGAGGTAGGACTTGCCGGTGCGGTATAGCCCGGCGATGGCCACCACCACCACGGGCTGGCTGACGCTCTGGAGCAGGGCCAGGGCTCGCTGGTTCAGCTGCAGCTCCCCATCCGGGCTGTTCTCGATCAGGCACATCGGCTCCTCCATGGCGCCTGGCTGTGCCGTGCCGGGGGCAACCTGGGGGCAGCAGGGCGGAGTGAGGCTGGGAGCAGGGGGCACGGAGGGGGCTGTTTCCACTCCCCCCACCAAAGGCAGCCAGGAGGGGATTGGGGCTGGGCCGACAGGGGCCACTCACCTTGGCCAGGACCGGCAGGGCGGGTCGAGACACCTGAAGCGGGACCACGCGCTCCATCTGTCCAGAAGAGACAACAGGGGGCAGATACATCATGGAGAGCGAGAGAGTGTGGCCGGATCTGTCACCCGCCAAAGGGCTGACGCACCCCGTCACCTGCCACAGAGCCGCTCAGCGCCTTTCCCCTTTAGGAGGCACCAGCCCTGATGCACCCCAGGGCAGGGACGGGCTGGCTCAGGGGGGCGGGGAATGGGACACGGGGCCTTTCCCCTCTAGGGGGCGCCGGCCCCGATGCACCCCAGGGCAGGGACGGGCTGGCTCAGGGGGGCGGGGAATGGGACACTGGGCCTTTCCCCTCTAGGGGGCGCCGGCCCCGATGCACCCCAGGGCAGGGACGGGCTGGCTCAGGGGGGCGGGGAATGGGACACGTGGACTTTCCCCTCTAGGGGGCGCCGGCCCCGATGCACCCCAGGGCGGGGACGAGCTGGCTCAGGGTGGTGGGGAATGGGACACGTGGACTTTCCCCTCTAGGGGGCGCCAGCCCTGATGCACCCCAGGGCAGGGACGGGCTGGCTCAGGGGGGCGAGAAATGGGACACGGGGCCTTTCCCCTCTAGGGGGCGCCAGCCCCGATGCACCCCAGGGCAGGGACGGGCTGGCTCAGGGGGGCGGGGAATGAGACACTGGGCCTTTCCCCTCTAGGGGGCGCCAGCCCCGATGCACCCCAGGGCAGGGACGGGCTGGCTCAGGGGGGCGGGGAATGAGACACTGGGCCTTTCCCCTCTAGGGGGCGCCAGCCCCGATGCACCCCAGGGCAGGGACTGGCTGGCTCAGGGGGGCGGGGAATGGGACACGGGGCCCTGCCCCACTAGGGGGCGCCAGCTCCCACCTAGCTACAATGCTCCGTGGCTATAAGTGGTTCCGTGTGTGACATGAGTTGCTGGGTCTCAGCCCAGTTCCAAACAGGAAGCCCCGCCCCCCCAATACAGCCCAAGCCGCAGCTCTCTCTAAACCGAGCTGGGACCAGGAACAGCCCCCCCGCGCACGCCCCTGCAGCCCCTTCCCCCCAGTCCCTGGGGCTGCCCCCGACTGACCTTGGGCTCCGGCACCGAGGGCTGGGCACTGCTGACTGCTGCTCTCCTGAGTGGGGCACCCCCCATGGGGTCCATTGGGTACCCCACGGAGTAATCGCTGCCTTCCTGCTGGGAGCAGAAACCCCCCTGTTAACTGGAGCCTTCCCTGCCCCCACCCACCGCACAGATCCCAAGGGACCCGTGCCCTGCCCCCGCCTGAGCCCCTCTGCTTCCCCCAGCTCCCTTCCCCCACCACACAGATCCCTAGGGACCCCCTCCCCCATCCCCACGTGAGCTCCGTTGCATCTCCCAGAGCCCAGCCCCCACCCACCACACAGATCCCATGGGACCCCGTCCCACCCCCCCATGAGCCCCTCTGCATCTCCCAGCACCCAGCCTGCTTCCGCCCAGCCCCTCCCTCACCTGCAGGTCACTGCAGAGCTCATTCAAGAGAACGGGCTCGTCCCGGGACAGCAGGTCCACAACACGCTCCAGGAAATCAGCCAAGACTGGAGAGAGAGGACAGAGCAGGATTCGGTGGGCTGGGGGCTCCTGTCCAGTCACCCCCTCCCCCTCCGCCCTGGTCTGGCTCAGGTACTGAGGTTTGTGATGCTGCTGCAGGGTGGGCTAGGACTCCTGGGTTCCGACCCGGGCTCTGCGCTGGCCTGCTGGAGGCAAGTCATGGCCCTGCTTTGTGCCTCAGTTTCCCCTGCTGTACAAGGGGGACAATGGTACTGACCCCTTGGAGATGGATGGCTGGGAAGCACTAGAGAAGAGCCAGGGATCGTCATCCTTACAGGCAGCTGAGTTCCTTGTTCCCAGCCATCGAGGCGGGTGATTTTCCAGCCCGAGGCCGGGGCCAGAACTGGGCGACTGACGGGCTCTCGGGTCTTGGCAATTCCAAAAAAAGCAAATTGTTTCGGATCGAACGAAAGAATAAAACTGCTCAGAACTTCCAGCCAATTGAAAAGCCCAAATCCTGACGTTCCACCGACACCCCGAGAGCCCAGCCTTCGGGGGCCGTTTTTCGGTTTAAATAAAACAGGAAATCTCAAAATGGAAAGTTGTTTTGAACCAAAAAACAGACTTCTGCCATTTGGGGAAGTTTGGGGTTTTTCCCACCACACCAACAATATGGAGAAAGCAACGGGAATTCAGGGGAAATGTCTCTGCTGCAAATCTGCATTTGTCCCCAAACAAATGTGTCCAGCAGTACCCAGGTGCCTGACTTTTCACTGCTATTTATTGGGTGTATTACGGTAGTGCCCAGACGCCCTGGTCCTGGCACACGACCTGTTTGCGCTAGGCGCTATACGCTAGGATTGCTATTTATTAGGTGTCTTACGGTAGCACTGAGGCCGCCCGGTCTGGACCCATGATCTCATTGCGCTAGGCGCTGTACAGACACCCCACAGGCTGCCCACCCACCCCCAGCCAGACACTTACACGCCCCATCAACCACTCTTTTCCCCACCACGGTCTTCGGGCTCCGGCTCAAGGCGTAGTCCTTAAAACGCCCCATCTGCTCCTGGAACATGGGGTGCAGCTGGTCTGTGGGAGCCGGCGGCTTGCCGTGCCCTCCATCCGCTCGGGGGGAGCAGAAATGGAACAGCTTCCGGCAGGGGAATAATCTCTGTACGCAGCTGGACGGGGAGTCCTCCGAATCTGCGAGAGAAAGGGGGGTGGCAGGTGAACCCTGGGGTCACACAGAGAGGCAAGGGATACTGAGGGCAGAGATGTGGCCGCTCTGGGGCAGGGCACGAAAGCTGTTGATACATGGACCCCTCGTGCATCATGGAGATGCAGCCACCTCCGGGGCAGGGCGCGGAGGCTGTTTCACACCAGTGCTCGTTTAGGACAGGAAGTGAAGCAGGCTCCTGTACCCCTCTGAGACGGCAGGGGTGAGTTGGGGAGGCAGGATGGAACCTGAGCTGGGCTGGGGACCAGCCCGGACGCCGGGGTTCCTCTCCCCTGGGGGAAGGGCCCCGATGGCCATGCACCTTGCGGGGAGCTGAGAGCCGAGTCCAGCTCGTGGTCCGTGGCTTCCAGCACCTCGTCCAGGCAGGGGTCGGGCGCCACGTCCCGCAGGCACCACACGAAGTCGGGCAGCACGCTGCTCAGAAGGAAGCTATTCTCCGAGGAGAACTCGTCCAGCACTCGCACTACCCGGGGCAGATCCCTCACGTACCTGCAGGGGGCGCCGTGAAGGAAAAGAGAGGGCCGAGCGACGGGAACCGAACTAGGCGGGGGTGGAGGTGGGGGGGCGAATGGGACATGGGGCCTTTTCCCTCTGGGTCGCCAGTTCCCATCCGGCCCCAGGGCAAGGAACTGGCTGTGGGGGGACGACAGGGAATGAGGCCGGGGCCTTTCCCCTCTAGGGGGCGCCAGCTCCCATCTGACCACAGGGCAGGGACTGGCTGGCTCAGGGGGATAGAGACCGGGGGGATGGGGGGGACACCTTTCCCCTCCAGGGGACGCCGGCCCTGATCCAGCCTCAAAGTGGGGGAACCAGCTGGCACAGGGGGGCAGGGAATGGGACATGAGGCCTTTCCCCGTCAGGGGCGCCGGCCCCGATCCGGCCCCAGGGCAGGGTGGGGGCTGTGCTGGGAAGGATACGTCAGGCGGTCGAGCTGCCTCTGGGGGTCGCCCTCACTCCTGGTGTTATAGACAAAGACGCTGCTGAGCAGCACGTTCAGGACGAAGAGTCGGGAGAGCTTCGTCTCATCGCCCTGCAACGGCAGCGAGAGGCACATGAGCAGCGGGTCTAAGCACAGCACCCCACTGCCCTCCCAGAGCCAGAGAGAACCCCAGAGTCCTGGCTGCCAGCTCCCCTCCCCCACAACCACAGCACCCCACTGCCTTCCCAGAGCCGGAGAGAACCCCGGAGTCCTGGCTGCCAGCTCCTCCCCCCCTGCAACCACAGCACCCCACTGTCCTCCCAGAGCCGGGAGAGAACCCCGGAGTCCTGGCTGCCAGCCCCCCCGCAACCACAGCACCCCACTGCCCTCCCAGAGCCGGGAGAGAACCCCGGAGTCCTGGCTCCCAGCCCCCCCACACACACTTTAACCACTGCACCCGACTCCCCTCCCAGAGCCAGGAGAGAACCCAGACATCCTGGCTCCCAGACCCCTGCCCCCACCCACACACACCCACCCACTCTAACCACTGCACCCCACTCCCCTCCCAGAGCTGGGAGAGAACCCAGGAGTCCTGGCTGCCGGCTCCCCCTCTAACCACTGCACCCCACTGCCCTCCCTGAGCCGGGAGAGAACCCAGGAATCTTGACTGCCAGCTCCCCCCTGCTCTAACCACTAGACCCCACTCCCCTCCCAGAGCCGGGAGAGAACCCAGGAGTCCTGGCTCCCAGCTCCCCCCCACACACACACTCTAACCACTGCACCCGACTCCTCTCCCAGAGCCAGGAGAGAACCCCGGCATCCTGGCTCCCAGCCCCCCGCCCTCCCCACACACACTCTAACCACTGCACCCCACTCCCCTCCCAGAGCTGGGAGAGAGCCCAGGCATCCTGGCTCCCAGCCCTCCCCCCCTCCCCCCCCCCGCAACCACAGCACCACACTGCCCTCCCAGAGCCGGAGAGAACCCCGGAGTCCTGGCTGCCAGCTGTCCCCACCCCCCGCAACCACAGCACCCCACTGTCCTCCCAGAGCCGGGAGAGAACCCTGGAGTCCTGGCTGCCAGCCCCCCCGCAACCACAGCACCACGCTGTCCTCCCAGAGCCGGAGAGAACCCCGGAGTCCTGGCTGCCAGCCCCCCCACAACCACAGCACCCCACTGCCCTCCCAGAGCCGTGAGAGAACCCCGGAGCCCTGGCTGCCAGCCCCCCACCCCCACACACACACACTCTAACCACTGCACCCCACTCCCCTCCCAGAGCTGGGAGAGAGCCCAGGCATCCTGGCTCCCAGCCCTCCCCCCCCCTCCCCCCCCCCCGCAACCACAGCACCACACTGCCCTCCCAGAGCCGGAGAGAACCCCGGAGTCCTGGCTGCCAGCTGTCCCCACCCCCCGCAACCACAGCACCCCACTGTCCTCCCAGAGCCGGGAGAGAACCCTGGAGTCCTGGCTGCCAGCCCCCCCGCAACCACAGCACCCCACTGCCCTCCCAGAGCCGGGAGAGAACCCCGGAGTCCTGGCTGCCAGCTCCCCCCCTCCCCCCCACACTCTAACCACTGCACCCCACTGCCCTCCCAGAGCCGGGAGAGAACCCCGGAGTCCTGGCTGCCAGCCCCCTCTGCTCTAACCCACCAGACCCCACTCCCTCCCCCCCCCCCACACACACACACTCTAACCACTAGACCCTACTACCTCTTGCTCGGTGAATCCCTCTGTGTCCAGCAGCACCAGGGCCTGGTCAGGCTGAGTCGGGTGGGGCAGGCACCACACCCAGATCCCCGGGGAGCGGGGGAAACCTGTGGGGACAGAGAGGGGCACTGAGTGGGGGCTGTGGGGAGAGGGGGGTCGGGGAGGTGTTGGCGGAGGATCAGGGGAGGCAGGGGTTCTGGAGGCCCAAGCAAGGGGTTGGGGAGGCCCAGGTGGGGGGCACAGGGGGATGGTGGAGGCACAGGCAGAAGGAAGGGGGAGCAATGGGGACCCTTCACCTTCGCCCTGCCCCGCCAGCCGGTCCATGAGGAAGGATTTCCCGGTGCCACAGGGCCCGAAGACGGCGAGGACGTGGAGGGGCCGGGTGAGGCCTCGGAGCAGGCCCAGGGCGGCCGGGTTCACCTGCAGGGCACCAGAGCTGGGCACCGGCTCTACCAGGCAGACGGGCTCCATGGCGTCCGTGGGGGGTCGGGCGCATGGGGCTGGGGGAGAGAAGGCAGTGTTACACCAGAGGCAGTGCAGCGGGGATGCCAGTTGGCTTCTGGAGGGGCCACGGTTGGGAGCCAGCTGGGACCACCAGCACCAGGCCCACCGCAGGGCACCCGCTCTGCACAAGGAGGGGGCAGAAAGGACCCGCTCTCCAGCCACACGGCCCCTCTGCAGGGAGCTGACTGGCTCTGTTTCACAGAGGGGGAAACTGAGGCACAGAGCAAAGGCAAGGCTGACGACAGATCCCAGCCCCCGCTGCTCTAACCCACTAGACCCCACTCCCCTCCCAGAGCCAGGGAGAGAACCCAGGAGTTTTGGCTCCCAGCCTCCCCCCACGCTCTAACCACCAGCCCCCTGCTCCCCTCCCAGAGACAGGGAGAGAACCCAGGAGTCCTGGCTCCCAGCCCCCCCTGCTCTAACCACCAGCCCCCATTCCCCTCCCAGAGCCGGGGAGAGAACCCAGGAGTCCTGGCTCAAACCTGGCTGGGGCCGTGCGAGGACCTCAGGGTGGAGCGGAGCTGGGGTACCGCAAGCTGTGAAGTGTCCCCGGGCTGTGGGAAGCGGGACTTTCACTTTCCCTTTCGCGGCTGCCAACACTTCCCCCCACCCAGCAGTGAGGAGTCCGGTGGCACCAAAGACTAACAGATTGATCTGGGCGAAAAGCCCCTTCGTCAGTGTGAGGGAGCAGGGAGCAGGGCAGATTTGACCTGGGAATGTTGCAGGGGGGTTGCAGTGGGGATGTGGGACTTCCCTTGAAGGAAGCTACCTGAGCTGTAACCTGAGCCAGGAACGGGGGTGGGGAGAATTAACACCTTCTGCCCGGGAGACTGAACAAAGGAGAGGAGCAGCAGGAGGAGTTGGGAGTTTAGTTTCGGTTGGGGCTGGGTGGTGCAACGCAGGGAACCCCAAGCTGGGGTCTAAGCTCCCTGAACCTCCCAGAGGGACCTAATTGAGGGGGTCTGGTCGTACCTACACGCTCTGCTTGAGACTGTGTTCCTGTCCTTAAATAAACCTTCTGCTTTACTGGCTGGTTGAGAGTCGCAGTGAATCTCGGGAAGAGGGGTGCAGGGCCCTGACTCCCCCACACTCCGCAACAGTCAGCAAGCGCCTGCCCAAATCAACCTGCTCGTCCTTAAGGGGCCACCGGACTCCTCGGTGTTCTCGTGGGTACAGACTAACACGGCTACCCCGATACTTAGCGTTAAATCCGTGACCCTACAGGGGGAAGCGGGGACGCAGGACTCCTGGGTTCTTTCCCTGGCTCAGGGACAGGGGTGTGGTCCAGGTCTCCTGGGTTCTCTCCCTGGGTCGGGGACAGGGGTGGGGTCCATGACTCCTGGGTTCTCTCCCTTGCTCGGGGTGGGGTCCAGGACTCCTGGGTTCTCTCCCTGGGTTGGGGTGGGTTCCAGGACTCCTGGGTTCTCTCCCTGGGTCGGGGACAGAGGTGGGGTCCATGACTCCTGGGTTCTTTCCCTGGCTCAGGGACAGGGGTGGGTTCCAGGACTCCTGGGTTCTCTCCCTGGGTCGGGGATGGGGGTGGGGTCCAGGACTCCTGGGTTCTTTCCCTGGCTCAGGGACAGGGGTGGGGTCCAGGACTCCTGGGTTCTCTCCCTGGCTCGGGGAGGGGAGTTTGAAGCTCTGTGTTCAGCACTGCTCTGTTATTGTTCATGTCGCTGCTGCCACCGTCAGGAACTAAATGAGAACGAGAAACGATTCCCCCGCCCCTGCTGCTGAACAAACGCTAGACTGGCAGCCCCCCTGCAGACACCCCCTCTCCCAGCGCAGGACGCAGCCCCTCTGGGGTGGGGCAGGGGCTGGGTATATAGGGACCCCTCACCTGGCCCAGGGACGTGGCCCCTCTGGGATGGGGCAGGGGCTGGGTATAGGGGGACCGGGTCAGGGGTGGTTATATGGGGACCCCTCGCAGCCCCTCTGGGGTGGGGGGGCTGGTTATAAGGGGACCGGGGGGGTTATATGGGGACCCCGGCGCAGGACGCGGCCCCTCTGCGATGGGACAAGGCAGCAACTTACCACCATGACCAGTAGCACTTTGGGACAGGAAGTTAAGGGCAATGTCTTACCCGCTGACTGTGCAAAGGGAGTGAGAGGCTGAGCTGAACTGAGTCCCCCAGTGGGGGTTTAGTGGAGAACTGAGGTCAGCGCCCCAACCCGGGGAAAACGGTCCTGGCCTTGGGGCTAAGACGACTCTGTCATTTCTGCTGGGCCAGGCTGCAGCACAGCATGCTGGGAGCTGCCACCTCCATGGGCCGCTCTGCAGTGGTGCATGCTGGGAGCAGTTGCCTTCATGAGCCCCACAGAAGCAATGCCTGCTGGGAACTGTCCCCTCCCTAGGTCATGTGGGAGCAGTGCATTCTGGGAGCGCTTTACCTCGCTGGGTTCCAGCAGCGTCTGACACTTTCAAAGGCCAAACCTCAGATGAAGCAGTGCATTCTGGGAGCTGTCGTCCCCCACAGGCTTTGCTTCTGCAAGTCCCCATTGCAGCATTGCATGATGGGAGCTATTGCCTCTGGGAGCAGTGATTGCTGGCAGCTCTCACCTCCATGGGCTGCACTGGCGCATTGCATGCTGGGAACTACTCCAGCTCCATGGGCTGCACTGGCGCATTGCATGCTGGGAACTACTCCGCCTCCATGGGCTGCACTGGCGCATTGCATGCTGGGAACTACTCCAGCTCCATGGGCTGCACTGGCACATTGCATGCTGGGAACTACTCCGCCTCCATGGGCTGCACTGGCACATTGCATGCTGGGAACTACTCCAGCTCCATGGGCTGCACTGGCGCATTGCATGCTGGGAACTACTCCGCCTCCATGGGCTGCACTGGCGCATTGCATGCTGGGAACTACTCCAGCTCCATGGGCTGCACTGGCGCATTGCATGCTGGGAACTACTCCAGCTCCATGGGCTGCACTGGCGCATTGCATGCTGGGAACTACTCCAGCTCCATGGGCTGCACTGGCGCATTGCATGCTGGGAACTACTCCAGCTCCATGGGCTGCACTGGCGCATTGCATGCTGGGAACTACTCCGCCTCCATGGGCTGCACTGGCGCATTGCATGCTGGGAACTACTCCAGCTCCATGGGCTGCACTGGCGCATTGCATGCTGGGAACTACTCCAGCTCCATGGGCTGCACTGGCACATTGCATGCTGGGAACTACTCCAGCTCCATGGGCTGCACTGGCGCATTGCATGCTGGGAACTACTCCAGCTCCATGGGCTGCACTGGCGCATTGCATGCTGGGAACTACTCCAGCTCCATGGGCTGCACTGGCGCATTGCATGCTGGGAACTACTCCAGCTCCATGGGCCAGGGATGCCATTTAGGGGAGGAAAGGGGGTCTTTCCCCCACTCCCCCCAAGTTTCAGTACATGTCCTAGTGTGACAATGCGGTTCTGGCGGAACCCAACTGAGAGTGCCAACTCAGGACAAATTGCACAAACAGGGCAGTTACAGCCCAAGGCTGGGGTTTTTTCCACCTCTAAGGCAAACCAAACCAGCCAGACTAGGAGAACTTCGGTCTCACCCCACTGCCTAACCACAAGTCTCACAAGCAATCTCCTTAGACACTCCAGTTTCCCAGTACTCCCACCAGTGCCACTCGTTATGGGGACAAATGGTTATGAAAACCAATACCCCAGTAAAAGAAAAAAGGTTCTCCTGATCCCAAAGGACCAAGCCCCAGACCCAGGTCAATATACAAGTCAGATCTTACCCACAAATCACGCTGTTGCCAATCCTTTAGAATCTAAAATCTAAAGGTTTATTCATAAAAGGAAAAAGATAGAGATGAGAGTTAGAATTGGTTAAATGGAATCAATGACATACAGTAATGGCAAAGTTCTTGGTTCAGGCTTGCAGCAGCGATGGAATAAACTGCAGGTTCAAATCAAGTCTCTGGAATACATCCCCCGCTGGGATGGGTCATTCAGTCCTTTGTTCAAAGCTTCAGCTTGTAGCAAAGTCCCTCCAGAGGTATGAAGCAGGATTGAAGACAAGATGGAGATGAGGCATCAGCCTTATATAGTCTTTTCCAGGTGTAAGAATACCTCTTTGTTCTTACTGTGGAAAATTACAGCAAAATGGAGTCTGGAGTCACGTGGGCCAGTCCCTGCACACTTTGCTGAGTTACAAGGCGTATCTGCCTTCTCTCAATGGGTCCATTGTATAGCTGATGGTCCTTAATGGGCCATCAAGCAGGCTAGGCAGAGCTAATCTCAGCTTGTCTGGGATGTCACCCAGCAGCATAGCATAAGTTTGCCATACAGACAGTATAGAGCCAATATTCATAACTTCAACTACAAAACTGATACACACATATAGACAGCATAATCATAACCAGTAAACCATAACCTTGTCCTAGACACCCCATTTGACCCCCTTTATACAAGATTTGGGTGCCACTACAGGACCTTGGTTGCAACAATGATCTATATGGTCCCAGTTTATGTCAACAACGTCACACCCCCAACGCAAAATTGATGCAGGAAGGGATGACACAAACATCACTGACTGCATCCCAAGAGCTCCCCATCCTGGGTTCTGTCTCACTACAGCTAGTATTGGGTTAGAAGCCGTACCAGTGTATAACAGAAATGGTTTATCAAAATCATGTTCAACCACATGATTGAACCTCTTTACAACCTCAAGGTAAAACTTAGTTAGAACAATAGTGGATTGGATCTGCTCTGGCAGCATGGTTCCTGTATGTATCATGTGATCTTGCCAAGAGCTAAAGAAAACTGCTACTTTATCCATACAAGCTCGGGCCAATGTTTGGAACCCAATTACCATCGCATAAATGCAGATATTAATGTTCTTCATAGTCCAGGAATCTTGATATTTAGCCATGAAAGCAATATGGTAGTGTGCCTCAGTCTTCCTTTTCATACAGCACATTAGGTCTGGAATGTCTTTTCCCCTGTGAAAAGTTCGCATATTGTTTATATGCATTGCCTGTGAAACCCCAGTGTAACAAGGCCTTTTAACATAACGTGTGTTTTCATGTATTCCTTTTAACATGTCCAAGGGATTCTCCAAAAGATCAGGCACATTGTATATTTTTACAGTTTGTGGCAATAGCAACACATTCATTACAAAATTAAGCAATAACAACAAGTTCATTGCAAGTGTCCATCTGCAATCATGGTTGTCATGCCACCCCTTTGGCTCAATACCATTGGAGTTTGGGCATTTTAGAGTTAACCTGTTGTGACGTTATTGACATAAACTGGGACCATATAGATCATTGTTGCAACCAAGGTCCTGTAGTGGCACCCAAATCTTGTATAAAGGGGGTCAAATGGGGTGTCTAGGACAAGGTTATGGTTTACTGGTTATGATTATGCTGTCTATATGTGTGTATCAGTTTTGTAGTTGAAGTTATGAATATTGGCTCTATACTGTCTGTATGGCAAACTTATGCTGTGCTTCTGGGTGACATCCCAGACAAGCTGAGATTAGCTCTGCCTAGCCTGCTTGATGGCCCATTAAGGACCATCAGCTATACAATGGACCCATTGAGAGAAGGCAGATACGCCTTGTACCTCAGCAAAGTATGCAGGGACTGGCCCATGTGACTCCAGACTCCATGTTGCTGTAATTTTCCACAGTAAGAACAAAGAGGTGATCTTACACCTGGAAAAGACTATATAAGGCTGATGCCTCATCTCCATCTTGTCTTCAATCCTGCTTCTTACCTCTGGAGGAACTTTGCTACAAGCTGAAGCTTTGAACAAAGGACTGAGGACCCATCCCAGCGGGGGATGTATTCCAGAGACTTGATCTGAACCTGCAGTTTATTGCATCGCAGCTGCAAGCCTGAACCAAGAACTTTGCCATTACTGTATGTAATTGATTCCATTTAACCAATTCTAACTCTCATCTCTATCTTTTTCCTTTTATGAATAAACCTTTAGATTTTAGATTCTAAAGGATCGGCAACAGCGTGATTTGTGGGTAAGATCTGATTTGTATATTGACCTGGGTCTGGGGCTTGGTCCTTTGGGATCAGGAGAACCTTTTTCTTTTACTGGGGTATTGGTTTTCATAACCATTTATCCCCATAACGAGTGGTACTGGTGGTAATACTGGGAAACTGGAGTATCTAAGGAGATTGCTTGTGAGACTTGCAGTTAGCCAGTGGGGTGAGACTGAAGTCCTCTTAGTCTGGCTGGTTTGGTGCCTTAGAGGTGGAAAAACCCCAGCCTTGGGCTGTAACTGCCCTATTTGAGCAATTTGTCCTGAGTTGGCACTCTCAGTTGGGTTCCGCCAGAACCGCATTGTCACAGTGGCGTAGTCGTGCTTGGATCCACAGAACCAGGTCAATTAAGCTGTGGGTCAGAACCCCGCGCTGTCCAAATTTGAATTTTGGGATTGAGAGTTTTGTTGGTTAAAGAGCTGCTGCAATGGCTGAGCAAAGAGCATATGAGGGACTTGGCAAAAAAGCCCTGGAAAATTTGTGTTCAGAAAAGAGGATATGCTTTAGAAAGAAAGCTACAAAGGAAGAATTGAGAAATTTGCTAATAGCCAGTGATCAGGGGGCAAGAGCACAGCCCTTACCTGAGGCTGCAGAAGAGGCAGAAAAAATTAGGATGCAAAGGGTGACAAGTAAACTGCAATTTGAGCATGAACAGAAGCTAGCAGATCTTCGATTGCTGGAGAAGCACAAAATAGCAGAGTTAGAAAGAGAGAGAGAGAAAGAGGCTGCTGAGAGAGAGAAAGAGGCTGCTGAGAGAGAGAAAGAAGCTGATCAAAGAAAGAAGGAGGCTGATGAGAGAGAAGAGAGAGCCCGTAAGGGGCGTCTAGAGCTGCTCGCTGCTGAGCAGGAGACTCACAGGATGGAACAGGAGACGGCCAGACTTCAGCTCCAAGTAATGGAAGAGCGGAGAAAGTCATCCCCACCTGGTACTCCACTTCCCCCCCGCCATGAGAAAAACTGGGAAAGGATGTGTCCCATTTACAATGATACTGAGGATATAGAGGAGTTTTTGTCTACCTTTGAACGCCTCTGCAATCTCTACCAGATCCCTGAGGGTCAGCGAATGCCTGTCCTGCTAACCAGACTGACTGGAAAAGCCAGGGAGGTGTTTAATGACTTGGGGGAACAAGAAGCATTAAATTATGAGCGGTTTAAGGATTCTGTGTTAAGGCGATTCAAGGTTACTCCTGAATCTTACAGAGTTAAGTTTAGAGAGTTTAAAATGCCTAAGGATTGTACTTTTGTAGAATGTGCTCATAAGCTGATGGGTTTTGTTAAAAAGTGGGTTATGGGAGCCAAGGTTCATGGGAGTTTTGAAAAACTGCTGGATTTAATAACTTTGGAACAGTTCTTAGACATTGTGCCTGACAATGTGAGAGCAGCTGTGTGTGACAGGGACCCTGAGTCAGTCCTACGGGCAGCAGAGATTGCGGATGCCCATACCCAAAACAGGGCTCGAGAAGGGTGTAAAACCCCGGGGAAAACTGATCACCAGTCTCCCCAGTTCAAGAGGAGGGAAGGATTTAAAAATAAACCTGACTCTTCTAAAGGAGTTCAAGGGGGCCCGGAGGGTAGGAACTCACATCCCAGGACGGAACAGGTTACATGCTATCACTGTGGTATCCTGGGCCACATGAGACCAGACTGCCTGACACTGAAGGGCAACCCAAAACCAGCAACCCCAAATGCCACGGCCAATGCTAACCCTGTTGTTGTAAACTCACAGGCAAGCCACACAGAGCCCAGCATTGGTGCCCTGTGTGCAAATGCTGTTTCTGTTGTCTCTGAAGGATTTGACCTTAAAACTCACATTAAAGCTAAATATGGGGGAAATAATGCAGAGTTTATTAGCAGTGCAGAAGTGAATGGAGTGAGGTGTATGGCATGGAGGGACACCGCAGCAGATATTACTCTGGTTAAAGCAAGTCTGGTCCGGAAGGAAGATTATTTGCCAGGTGAAGATCTAACTGTTGTAGCCTTATCTAAGTATTTTGTCAGGGTGCCTTTGGCTAAAATCCACCTGAAATGGAAGGGATTGGAGGGCACCATGGTGGTGGGAGTAAAAGACATAATCCCTAAGGATATTATGATTGGAAATTATATTAAAGCTATGGTCAGTCAAGTTAATACAAACCAGGCACAAGAGAGGATTGATCCTAAGGTTGTGCCTATGGAGGGTTTCTCCAAAAGTTTGTCCTTGGAAAGTAGCTGTTTGGCTGTGAATGAAGTTTCTGAATGTCTATCTAATGTCTCAGAAGTAAATCTGGAATTAGATCAAGCGAAGGGAGAGGAGAACAAGGAGATTTTGGATGAGCCTAGGCAGTCTTGTGAGCTGATGGCTTTATCTAGTCAGCAGTTTGGGAAGGCAAGGAGAGTGGAAGATGAGTGTCCCTATACCTTATCTGTTTCCTGTGCGAAGAATAGTGACAGTGGAGGGAATGTGCCTGTGTCTGTCAGGGGTATTGACTTGCCTATGGAGGAAGCTACCCCAGTCTCCAAGCAGTTGTCTGTGAACAGCCCGGTGTGCTGGGACAAGGGAAATGAAATCCCAAACAGTATGTCTAGTAAAGGAAAATGCGTCTCCAACTCTTTTTTGTCTGTGGAGCAGACAGAAGGTGCCTTTCGGCCTGTGATGGTTGAGAGTAATTTAGTTGTCTCAGAGTTGGTTCTGGATTCAACTAAAGCCCAGGAAGGGAATGGTCCTAAGTTTGCATCTGCTGGGGAGAATGGCCCCATAACTAGGTTGCATCCAGTTAGTGTCTTAGCAAAATCCCAGAGACCAAACAGTTCTGGTGCTTGTATTTTGCCTGTTGCTCATGTGTGGTTGGAGAAGGGTGTAACAACTCTGTCTGATCAGGGTGATACCCTAGCCAGGGCACAAGGAGAGCGGAAAGGTAATTTGGTTGTGGTACCTACGGACAGTTTAACAACTTGTAGCAAAAAGGAAAAAATTCCTAAGCTTGTGTGTGGCAAAGAGAAGGGAAGTATTTCTAACCTTTTATCTAGGAAGTCTATGGGTTCGCCTGAAAGGGGATTGTGTAGAGATCTGCCTGATGGGCCAAAGGTGATCCTGAATGTAAGTAAGATCCAGACAGAGTCTGTTGTTGCTCAGGAAAGTGTGCCTTTAGAGCAAGCCCTAGGTGAAGAGGGTAAGGGCAGAATTTCTGTGAGGGGTGAATTGCTGCTTAGAAAAGCTCCTGGAGAAAGGAATCCTCATGGTACTCGGTGCAAGCAGTTCCCTGCAATTGAAGGGTGTGAGAGTGATTTAATCAAGGAAGTTTCAGTTCCTAGCAGCCAAAAATTGTCTGTTGTGAAGGGATCCACTAACTTTCCTTGTAAAAGATCCAGTGTGGGTAGCTTTGAGAAGGTCTCAGAGGAAGTAAAAGTTGTTAAGGGATTGAGGCATCCCTATAACCAAGTGGCTGTGTGGGGCCAACTTGTTGGGGAGACAATGGTGTTGGAACAGGAATGTCTCCTTTCTGATTCTTTAAATGAGCAGTTTGTGCTTCAGGGTTTGAGGACAGATTTGGTTACTGATGTGTCAGAGCAGAGCAGTTTTATGGCTAAATGCTTGAGGATGCGGGGGAGAGGAAGCAAACTCTCACCCGCAGACTCTTTGGATTTGTGTGGTATCTCTTTAAGACAGAGTCCAGCCTTGGAGATGATAGCAGGTACGAATATGAAAACTGGTGGACTGGCTCTGGTCTGGGGTAGTGCAAATTACTTGCCTGGCTGGGAAAGGAAGGACTTGCTAATAGCTGTTAGCAAAGAGGGCCCACCCCATCAGCCAGTGAATTCTGTTAAGCAAGAGAAATCAGGGTTTGATCCTGCAGGACAAGGAGGAAAGAGAAAACTGAATTTTGCAAAGGGAAGCCGCAGGTTAACCCTAAAATGCCCAAACTCCAATGGTATTGAGCCAAAGGGGTGGCATGACAAACATGACTGTAGATGGACACTTGCAATGAACTTGTTGTTATTGCTAAATTTTGTAATTAATGTGTTGCTATTGCCACAAACGGTAAAAATATACAATGTGCCTAATCTTTTGGAGAATTCATTGAACATGTTAAAAGGAATACATGAAAACACACGTTATGTTAAAAGGCCTTGTTACACTGGGGTTTCACAGGCAATGCATATAAACAATATGGGAACTTTTCACAGGGGAAAGGACATGCCAGACCTAATGTGCTGTATGAAAAGGAAGACTGAGGCACACTACCATATTGCTTTCATGGCTAAATGCCAAGATTCCTGGACTATGAAGAACATTAATATCTGCATTTATGCGATGTTAATTGGGTTCCAAACATTGGCCCGAGCTTGTATGGATAAAGTAGCTGTTTTCTTTAGCTCTTGGCAAGATCACATGGCACATACAGGAACCATGCTGCCAGAGCAGATCCAATCCACTATTTTTCTAACTAAGTGTTACCTTGAGTTTGTAAAGAGGTTCAATCATGTTATTGAACATGACTTTGATGAACCATTTCTGTTATACACTGGTACGGCTTCTAACCCAATACTAGCTGTAGTGAGACAGAACCCAGGATGGGGAGCTCTTGGGATGCAGTCAGTGATGTTTGTGTCATCCCTTCCTGCATCAATTTTGCGTTGGGGGTGTGACGTTATTGACATAAACTGGGACCATATAGATCATTGTTGCAACCAAGGTCCTGTAGTGGCACCCAAATCTTGTATAAAGGGGGTCAAATGGGGTGTCTAGGACAAGGTTATGGTTTACTGGTTATGATTATGCTGTCTATATGTGTGTATCAATTTTGTAGTTGAAGTTATGAATATTGGCTCTATACTGTCTGTATGGCAAACTTATGCTATGCTTCTGGGTGACATCCCAGACAAGCTGAGATTAGCTCTGCCTAGCCTGCTTGATGGCCCATTAAGGACCATCAGCTATACAATGGACCCATTGAGAGAAGGCAGATACGCCTTGTACCTCAGCAAAGTTTGCAGGGACTGGCCCATGTGACTCCAGACTCCATGTTGCTGTAATTTTCCACAGTAAGAACAAAGAGGTGATCTTACACCTGGAAAAGACTATATAAGGCTGATGCCTGATCTCCATCTTGTCTTCAATCCTGCTTCTTACCTCTGGAGGAACTTTGCTACAAGCTGAAGCTTTGAACAAAGGACTGAGGACCCATCCCAGCGGGGGATGTATTCCAGAGACTTGATCTGAACCTGCAGTTTATTCCATCGCAGCTGCAAGCCTGAACCAAGAACTTTGCCATTACTGTATGTAATTGATTCCATTTAACCAATTCTAACTCCCATCTCTATCTTTTTCCTTTTATGAATAAACCTTTAGATTTTAGATTCTAAAGGATCGGCAACAGCGTGATTTGTGGGTAAGATCTGATTTGTATATTGACCTGGGTCTGGGGCTTGGTCCTTTGGGATCAGGAGAACCTTTTTCTTTTACTGGGGTATTGGTTTTCATAACCATTTATCCCCATAACGAGTGGTACTGGTGGTAATACTGGGAAACTGGAGTATCTAAGGAGATTGCTTGTGAGACTTGCAGTTAGCCAGTGGGGTGAGACTGAAGTCCTCTTAGTCTGGCTGGTTTGGTTTGCCTTAGAGGTGGAAAAACCCCAGCCTTGGGCTGTAACTGCCCTATTTGAGCAATTTGTCCTGAGTTGGCACTCTCAGTTGGGTTCCGCCAGAACCGCATTGTCACACCTGTGGCTTCCCTTTGCAAAATTCAGTTTTCTCTTTCCTCCTTGTCCTGCAGAATCAAACCCTGATTTCTCTTGCTTAGAGGAATTTACTGGCTGATGGGGTGGGCCCTCTGTGCTAACAGCTATTAGCAAGTCCTCCCTTTCCCAGCCAGGCAAGTAATTTGCACTACCCCAGACCAGAGCCAGTCCACCAGTTTTCATATCCTTAACTGCTATAATTTCCAAGGCTGGACTCTGCCTTAAAGAGATACCACACAAATCCAAAGAGTCTGCGGGTGAGAGTTTGCTTGCTCTCCCCCGCATCCTCAAGCATTTAGCCATAAAACTGCTCTGCTCTGACACATCAGTAACCAAATCTGTCCTCAAACCCTGAAGCCCAAACTGCTCAGCTAAAGAATCAGAAAGGAGACATTCCTGTTCCAACACCATTGTCTCCCCAACAAGTTGGCCCCACACAGCCACTTGGTTATAGGGCTGCCTCAATTCCTTAACAACTTTTACTTCCTCTGAGACCTTCTCAAAGCTACCCACACTGGATCTTTTAAAAGGAAAGTCAGTGGATCCATTCACAACAGACAATTTTTGGCCGCTGGGAACTGAAACTTCCTTGATTAAATCACTCTCACACCCTTCAGTGGCAGGGAACTGCTTGCACCGAGTACCATGAGGATTCCTTTCTCCAGGAGCTTTTATAAGCAGCAAATCACCCCTCACAGAAATTCTGCCCTTACCCTCTTCACCTAGGGCTTGCTCTAAAGGCACACTTTCCTGAGCAACAACAGACTCTGTCTGGGTCTTACTTACATTCAGGATCACCTCTGGCCCATCAGGCAGATCTCTACACAATCCCCTTTCAGGCGAACCCATAGACTTCCTAGATACAAGGTTAGAAATACTTCCCTTCTCTTTGCCACACACAAGCTTAGGAATTTTTTCCTTTTTGCTACAAGTTGTTAAACTGTCCGTAGGTACCACAACCAAATTACCTTTCCGCTCTCCTTGTGCCCTGGCTAGGGTATCACCCTGATCAGACAGAGTTGTTACACCCTTCTCCAACCACACATGAGCAACAGGCAAAATACAAGCACCAGAATTTTCTGGTCTCTGGGATTTTGCTAAGCCACTAACTGGATGCAACCTAGTTACGGTGCCATTCTCCCCAGCAGATGCAAACTTAGGACCATTCCCTTCCTGGGCTTTAGTTGAATCCAGAATCAACTCTGAGACAACTAAATTACTCTCAACCATCACAGGCCGAAAGGCACCTTCTGTCTGCTCCACAGACAAAAAAGAGTTGGAGACGCATTTTTCTTTACTAGACATACAGTTTGGGATTTCATTTCCCTTGTCCCAGCAAACCGGGCTGTTCACAGACAACTGCTTGGAGACTGGGGTAGCTTCCTCCATAGGCAAGTCAATACCCCTGACAGACACAGGCACATTTCCTTCACTGTCGCTATTCTTCGCACAGGAAACAGATAAGGTATAGGGACACTCATCTTCCACTCTCCTTGCCTTCCCAAACTGCTGACTAGATAAAGCCATCAGTTCACAAGACTGCCTAGACTCATCCAAAATCTCCTTGTTCTCCTCTCCCTTCGCTTGATCTAATTCCAGATTTACTTCTGAGACATTAGATGGACATTCAGAAACTTCATTCACAGCCAAACAGCTACTTTCCAAGGACAAACTTTTGGAGAAACCCTCCATAGGCACAACCTTAGGATCAATCCTCTCTTGTGCTTGGTTTGTATTAACTTGACTGACCATAGCTTTAATATCATTTCCAATCATAATATCCTTAGGGATTATGTCTTTTACTCCCACAACCATGGTGCCCTCCAAACCCTTCCATTTCAGGTGGATTTTAGCCAAAGGCACCCTGACAAAATACTTAGATAAGGCTACAACAGTTACATCTTCACCTGGCAAATAATCTTCCTTCCTGACAAGACTTGCTTTAACCAGAGTAATATCTGCTGCGGTGTCCCTCCATGCCATACACCTTTCTCCATTCACTTCTGCACTGCTAATAAACTCTGCGTTATTTCCCCCATATTTAGCTTTAATGTGAGTTTTAAGGTCAAATTCTTCAGAGACCACAGAAACAGCATTTGCACACAGGGCACCAATGCTGGACTCTGTGTGGCTGGCCTGTGAGTTTACAACAACAGGGTTAGCATTTGCCGTGGCATTTGGGGTTGCTGGTTTTGGGTTGCCCTTCAGTGTCGGGCAGTCTGGTCTCATGTGGCCCAGGATACCACAGTGATAGCATGTAACCTGTTCCGTCCTGGGATGTGAGTTCCTACCCTCCAGGCCCCCTTGAACTCCTTTAGAAGAGTCGGGTTTATTTTTAAATCCTTCCCTCCTCTTGAACTGGGGAGAATGGTGATTACTTTTCCCCGGGGTTTTACACCCTTCTCGAGCCCTGTTTTGGGTATGGGCATCTGCAATCTCTGCTGCCCGTAGGACTGACTCAGGGTCCCTGTCACACACAGCTGCTCTCACATTGTCAGGCACAATGTCTAAGAACTGTTCCAAAGTTATCAAATCCAGCAGTTTTTCAAAACTCCCATGCGCCTTGGCTCCCACAACCCACTTTTTAACAAAACCCATCAGCTTATGAGCACATTCTACAAAAGTACAATCCTTAGGCATTTTAAACTCTCTAAACTTAACTCTGTAAGATTCAGGAGTAACCTTGAACCGCCTTAACACCGAATCCTTAAACCGCTCATAATCTAAGGCTTCTTGTTCCCCCAAGTCATTGAATACCTCCCTGGCTTTTCCAGTCAGTCTGGTCAGCAGGACAGGCATTCGCTGACCCTCAGGGATCTGGTACAGATTGCAGAGGCGTTCAAAGGTAGACAAAAACTCCTCTATATCCTCAGTATCGTTGTAAATGGGACACATCCTTTCCCAGTTTTTCTCATGGCGGGGGGGAAGTGGAGTACCAGGTGGGGATGACTTTCTCCGCTCTTCCAGTACTTGGAGCTGAAGTCTGGCCGTCTCCTGTTCCATCCTGTGAGTCTCCTGTTCCATCCTGTGAGTCTCCTGCTCAGCAGCGAGCAGCTCTAGACGTCCCTTACGAGCTCTCTCTTCTCTCTCATCAGCCTCCTTCTTTCTTTGATCGGCTTCTTTCTCTCTCTCAGCAGCCTCCTTCTCTAATTCTGCTATTTTTTGCTTCTCCAGCAATTGAAGATCTGCTAGCTTCTGTTCATGCTCAAATTGCAGTTTACTCGTCGCCTTTTGCATCCTAATTTTTTCTGCCTCTTCTGCAGCCTCAGGTAAGGGCTGTGCTCTTGCCCCCTGATCACTGGCTATTAACAGATTTCTCAGTTCTTCCTTTGTAGCTTTCTTTCTAAAGCTTATCCTCTTTTCTGAACACAAATTTTCCAGGGCTTTTTTGCCAAGTCCCTCATATGCTCTTTGCTCAGCCATTGCAGCAGCTCTTTAACCAACAAAACTCTCAATCCCAAAATTCAAATTTGGACAGCGCGGGGCTCTGACCCAAAGCTTAATTGACCTGGTTCTGTGGATCCAAGCACGACTACGCCACTGTGACAATGCGGTTCTGGCGGAACCCAACTGAGAGTGCCAACTCAGGACAAATTGCTCAAATAGGGCAGTTACAGCTCAAGGCTGGGGTTTTTTCCACCTCTAAGGCAAACCAAACCAGCCAGACTAGGAGGACTTCGGTCTCACCCCACTGGCTAACCGCAAGTCTCACAAGCAATCTCCTTAGACACTCCAGTTTCCCAGTACTCCCACCAGTGCCACTCGTTATGGGGACAAATGGTTATGAAAACCAATACCCCAGTAAAAGAAAAAAGGTTCTCCTGATCCCAAAGGACCAAGCCCCAGACCCAGGTCAATATACAAATCAGATCTTTCCCACAAATCACGCTGCTGCCAATCCTTTAGAATCTAAAATCTAAAGGTTTATTCGTAAAAGGAAAAAGATAGAGATGAGAGATAGAATTGGTTAAATGGAAACAATTACATACAGTAATGGCAAAGTTCTTGGTTCAGGCTTGCAGCAGCGATGGAATAAACTGCAGGTTCAAATCAAGTCTCTGGAATACATCCCCCGCTGGGATGGGTCCTCAGTCCTTTGTTCAAAGCTTCAGCTTGTAGCAAAGTTCCTCCAGAGGTATGAAGCAGGATTGAAGACAAGATGGAGATAAGGCATCAGCCTTATATAGTCTTTTCCAGGTGTAAGAACACCTCTTTGTTCTTACTGTGGAAAATTACAGCAAAATGGAGTCTGGAGTCACATGGGCCAGTCCCTGCATACTTTGCTGAGTTACAAGGCTTATCTGCCTTCTCTCAATGGGTCCATTGTATAGCTGATGGTCCTTAATGGGCCATCAAGCAGGCTAGGCAGAGCTAACACCAGTTTGTCTGGGATGTCACCCAGAAGCATAGCATAAGTTTGCCATACAGACAGTATAGAGCCAATATTCATAACTTCGACTACAAAACTGATACACACATATAGACAGCATAATCATAACCAGTAAACCATAACCTTGTCCTAGACACCCCATTTGACCCCCTTTATACAAGATTTGGGTGCCACTACAGGACCTTGGTTGCAACAATGATCTATACGGTCCCAGTTTATGTCAATAACGTCACACCTAGCCCCAGGTGGAGCTCTTAACTGTACAGCCCTGGGTGGGTACAAAAATGTGAATCCACATCCGATCCGCAAAATTTGTCTGTGGCTAGCCGCTCCCGTGGCTTACTCGACTTACCATGGCCGGGCTGAAGCCAGAGCCCGGTCAGGGAGAGCCGCGCGGGCAGCTGTGGGGAGCCCCGGAAGAGTCATGGACCCTCCAGCTGCCCTCGGCCAGGTGGGGAGCCTGGGGGGCGGGGATACAGCCAGGAGCTGCTCTCTGCCCCTCCCCACCCTGCACCGCGGGCAGGCGGAGGGTCCACCCCGGCTCCCCACGGCTCCACACTGGAGGAGCTGTTCAGGGGTTGCTCAGGCCCTCTGCCCAGGGCAGGTGGAGGGACCCAGGCTCCCCACAGCTGCCCGCGTGGTGCTCCAGCGGGGGATGTGGGGGGAGCTCGGAGCCACACCCCGGCCACGCAGGCAGCTGGGAGTCTGGGTCTCTCCACCTGCCCTGGGCAGGGGGCCCGAGCAGACCCCAGCCAGGGCAGGTGGAGGGTCTGCACCACGGTTCCTCACAGCTGCCCGCCCGACTCTTACTGTGAGAGCCCTGCACAGATACAAAATTTGTATCCGTAGCCACGCTGCTATCCAGAAAAATGGTCCCCAGCTATAAAGCGGATACCCACAGATTTGCAGGGTTCTACTGGAGCGTGAGCTCAGAGAGGTGCCGCTCCCAGCTTGGGTCCCAGGGTTTTGTTTACAAACGGGGGCAGGGTGATTCAGAGAAGAAAGGGCTGGGTATGAAATTAAGGATCTGAAAGTCCTTAGATGAACAGGAATCTCTCTGTGTGCAGGGGGGTTGGGGGCATTGACAACAGAACACAGAAGACACCCAGCCATGGTTACATTCAGAAAAGAGGGAGAGGTGAAAAGAAGGGGTGAAAACCAAGGGAAGGGCTCGTGGCCCCATCACCACAGTATCTGAGCACCTCACAACCTCTAGCCCAGGTCTCCTCACACCCCTCGGTGAGGCAGAGCAGGGCTCTTATCCCCATTGTACAAATGGAGCACTGAGGCACTCACAGACTAAGGGCCAGATTTTCAAAGGTATTTAGGCCTAGGGGGATTTTCAAAAGTACCTAGAAGGTTTGGTGCTTTGTAAACCCCACTGGATACCTGGCTGCGTCTTTGGGTGCCTAAAGACCATTGAAACCCTGTCCCTAAGGCACTGGCCTGAGGTCGGCCAGAAAATCCATGGGGCTGGGGGAGAGAGTAGAACCCACGTCTCTCAGGGCTAGCACCCCATCCACTGCACCAGCCTTTTTCTCTGCTGCATGCTGGGGGGTGGGGAAGGAGGACTCTGATAGATGGGAGCAAAACCAAGTGTAACGATGTGGCCTCTGGCGGGACACAATGGAGAGTGTCAATTCAGGACAAACTGCTCAGAACAGGGCAGTTACAGCCCCAGGCTGGGGTTTCTCCACATCTAAGGCACCAAACCAGCCAGCCAGAGAGGACTTTGGTCTCACCCACTGGCTAACCACAAGTCACACAAGCAATTCCCTCAGACACTCCAGTTTCCCAGTATCACCACCAGTGCCACACGTTATGGGGACAAATGGTTATGAAAACCAATACCCCAGTGTGACGAACTGGGCCTGTTCTTACTGTGGTGTGTGAATGCTGACAGGGGAGTGTGGCTAGGATAGTCGGCATTGGGGGATGGGAGTCTGCCCGAGGGCGAATACCTGGGCGTGTAGCATGGGAGCCCAGGAAGGGGTTGGAGGCCAGGTGACACCTTGGCCCGGGAAACTGAACAAAGGCTGTGGGAGGGGTCGCTGAAGGCAGAGTGCTGGAAGCGGGCTGGAGAGATGGCTGGGAGGCAGAGATGGCTCTGACCCCCCAAAAAGGGGGTGGGGTGGGATGCCCTGGGACCCCAAGCTGGACCTAACTGAGGGGGGCCCTGTTGTCTGTGCCTGCAACACCTGTCTTGGACTGTATTCCTGTCATCCAAATAAACCTTCTGCTTTACTGGCTGGCTGAGAGTCATGGTGAATCGCAGGAAGCCGGGGGTACAGGGCCCTGAGTCCCCCAATACTCCATGACAACTGGTGGCAGCGGCGGGATCTACTGCACCCCGTGGATGG